>NC_073305.1:83754125-84054125 GCF_027595985.1 Sorex araneus
GCTTGTAACTATCTCACAGTGATTCAATAATTTATTTTTAAAGGCACACGTATTTCAAGAACCATTTTGTATACCTTGCGCTCTTTGTAATAAATACATTAATTGCTGATTTCTAAAAGGATACTAGTCATTTACTATTATGTTTTGTGTAGCCACCAAGTATAATTTCTTTATTAATAATGTCTGGAGACCAGATATTTTTAATCTTTTTATCTTAGTTTTAATCAACTAACCTCAGATGTTTAAAAAGTCACATTTAGTAAAATGTATATAAAACATATCTAATGAGAAATATATTAACAAATTAAAATTTCTGCTATTATGATTGATACATCTGAGGTATATAACAGTTTACTTGCCTTTACACAATTTAAAAGAAAAGTTATTCAGATTTGTTCATAAATTAGTGCTCAGTAATGGTTTGGCTCATTTTTAGTTGACTGAAAATATTTCTGGAATTACATAAACAATTTATAATGAAAATATAAATAAAATAAAGCAGCAACTATGAATGCCAGATGTACATTCAAGACATCTTGGTCCAAACAGCGCTATGGCAATGATTAATAGCAGATTGAATCCATAGGAAGAAACAGAGCATCAAGTAGAATCCAGCTTTCTATCTACAACCAGAAAAAAAGAGCTGGAGACTGAGTGCTGGGCCTCAATAAAATTTCATGAATTATTTGCTTATTTCCTGGACATAAGCCAATTTTCTCAATCAGAATCTGTCCAATGATAAGTTGAATTGTTTGCTAAGTGAATGACTCTTTCCATTTAAAAAATCTACAGTCATTTATGCAGATGGCTGTATATTGATAAGTAAGACTATCCAATTAAGTGAGGTAGAAATTGAAGAAAATGGAATATGGGATCTGAGTTGACAGTGACACTCAGAGATTCAAAGTATCATCATTCCTCTCCTATTGAAGATTCAGTCATTGAAAGGGGTCTTAAACAAAACCCAGTTATCACTGTAGTAAATGGGTGTCAACGTACAAAGCAATAATTACACAACTCTTGAAATTTATTGTTAAGATTTAGATATGTTAAAGCAATAACAATTCCTACATTTCATTACCAACATATGGAGTAAAATAACAGCAAAAAATCTCCCAGAAGAAAGCTCTTAAGCTAATTTCCTTTGTCCTCAAACTAAAGTTAATGTACAGTGTTGCATCTTGTGTATTTAGTGGAATCAGTGATACCATTAAAGAACTAAAGGATGTGGCACAGATGGTGCCTACTATATCATCTTTAAATTTATCAGTAAGGGTCCAAAGCAGTGGATCAGTTATAATGCAAATATCTCAAATGTGTAAAGGCCTGTGATTGATTTTCAGCACCACAATAAGCAAATAATCAACAAAGTATTAAGTCTGGCAACAGTTCACATGGTTGATATTGCATGATTACTAGAACACTTATAAGGGCTATAGGTTTCTGGTATGAGGCCATTGATTTGTTGGATCCATTTCATTTAGAAAAAGAAGAGAATAGTGTATCTTTATAGAAACTAAAAATATTTATAGTTAAACATCAGTACTATATTACTAGACATGAACTCAATAAAACATAGTTATAAGATATCCAGACTGCCAGAAGATATTAAAAAATACCACACTAATCAGTTACACTGATTATTGTTGAGCATACAGAATGGGTAAGAAGTAGCTTTATTATAAGGTCAACATATTACAGAAGTAGGAATTAGGTCTAGAATGTCATGAAGCTGATTGGTCTTAAAATCCATTGCAAAGGTAGGAGTAATTGGGTCACACCTGTCAGTGCTCAGGGGCTATTATTGACTTTCTCCTCAGCCATAACCTCAGCTGGAACTTTGGTGACTGACCATGTGTGGTGCCAGAGAACAAACTAGGGGCAGCAGCACGCAAAATTACCTTATTCTTTGAACTATCTCCTCAGATCTTTTCTAGAGCCCATTGTAAGATAGAGATTAAAAATTAGGATCAAATCCCAGTCAAAAAAGAAGAAATAACAGGTATCGCATATGCACAAGCCATCTCCCACAACTGCATCAGCAAACCATTATTGAACTGTACCTGTGGCCATATTGGAAATAAAGGTTCTTATAATATCAGTTAATATAATAAGCAGGAAAAAATTCAAGCTTAATTTACTTGTTCAGTAAATATGATACAAGATGAAGTGAGTGGTGACTATAATATAACCATTTTCAAGGATAGTCTTGAAAGATAGTATAAACTTATAAATGAATATTCTCAAAGTAAAATGGTTCTCATGACGGTTACCTCATGTGGAAGAAGCCTAAAGGAGAAAGATAAAGTGTTATTAGATGATAGGTGGATACAAACGATACAAACATCCACACCACCACCTAGACATACTTATACTTGCTTAGAAATAATGAATGACTTGGTCTTTTGGCTAGTTTCTGGAAAGATAAGCTATTAGGACATCAAGTATAGTGGCATGAGTATGTAATTAGATAATGAGCTCAAAATGTGAAATTTGTTTTTTGCTTTTAATACTTACCAATTATTATGTACATAATAAGAGGACCAACCAAATAAACAAAAAGACTTGACCAGTTGTCATTAGTTAGTCCTTACCATTAGCCATTGTAGAACTGACACAAGAGGCCCATGACAAAGTGGCCCTGGTGGAAGAGAGACATGATAACACACCACTACCCAAGTTTGACGAAGTTTTTGCTCAGATTGGTACTTACATGTGACCAACTGAGTTTGAACCCTAACACCACAAGCAATACCCTGAGCCTGCCACGAATAATCCCTGAGCACAGAGCCAAAAGTAAGCCATGAGCACTGTTGGGGATGGGTATTACCCAAAAAGGGGAAAAAAAAGAAAGAAAGAAATTTCAAGAATTTCATGATGCATCCACACAGATTCTAAAACAAACAGCAAGCAAACACACACACACACACACGTGCACACGCACACACACATATTGAAGCAGAAGACCCACTTACTACATAGCAAAAGTGCAATCACTATAGGCTCACAGACAGGAATTACTGGTGTGTAGTATAAAGCAGGCTAAAAAAAGCTGACCTCACACAGTGCTGAAACTCTATGAACTCATAGTTTCTAAGGACACAACACTACAGTTTAGCTCAGAGGCAATTCTGAATGAACAGAGTACCATCCTACTTAAGCTAGTCTACACATTCTGTTGAAGTTCTTTCTATATGTATTGTGTTCTCAATAGCAGTAAAAGAGAGAGAGTAACCTCAAGAAATTTATTTGTACATACCAATACTAGCCTAATTCACTGTATCACTGTCATCCCACTGTTCATCGATTTACTCGATTTACTCGACTGGGCGCCAGTAATGTCTCCGTTCGTCCCAGCCCTGAGATTTTAGCAGCCTCTCCTTACTTGTTTATTCCAATGATTGGAGGCTCTTTTCAGGGTCAGGGGAATGAGGCCTGTTATTGTTACTGTATTTGGATATTGAATACACCATGGGGAACTTGCCAGGCTCTTCGTGAGGGCAGAATCCTCTCAGTAGCTTGCTAGACTCTCTGATACATATATATATACATATTTTTATAAATATGTATATATATGTATATATAAATATGTATATACATATATATACACATGTATATATATACATATTTCCCTTTATTTCCAGGACGATGTTCACTCATGCGTGAGGATCAGCCCGAGCCTGTGAAAGCAGCCTGGAAAGCATGACAGTGGTGGGGTAGTGGAGGTCGGCTGCTGGGGCTGGGTCCCTTGGGGTGAGGAGGGCTCTCACCTGCCCCCCTCTGGGGCACCCCTGGTGCGGCATCCTGTGGCATGGTTATGGGGGCCTCATTTTATGCTCCCTTCTGGGAGAAGCAGCCATGAGTTCTGGAGAACTCCACCCTCCTCCAGAACTTGCCTAATTATGTTTGGAAAATATATAAAACCAGAAGTTATGGCTTAGAGACTTCATCATTACTTGGCAGTCACTGGTTCTAACTGAAGTGATAACAATAGGTATCAACTGGTGAGTAGAATACCGTTTAAGACAAAAACAATGTGGCAAGGGTTATAGTTCATCCTACTAACCTTCTTCAAAATTTTTTTTTCAAAGGACTAAGAATCACAAATAAAGAAGAAAATTCTACATAAATGTGCATGAAGATCTGTGTGGTATAAAATATAGCTTATATGGTGACCATAGAATTACTTCTTGCATCATTCTGGACAGACATTATAGACTGACTACTGACTTCCTGGACTCCTTGTGTCTGCCCATATCACTTCTCTTGCTTTCAGACAATGGATGAGTAACTCTAGGACACAACATTCTCCTCAGGGACACCTTTGTCTCAGGACTTCCTAAATGTTTTGCCAATGTTATTTAAAATTGTTCAGGAGATGTATGCTGAAAATAGATATTGGACCAAACATGATGACCTCTCAGTGTCTGTATTGCAAGCCATAATGCCTAAAAGTAGAGAGAGAGTATGGGGAATATTGTCTGCCATGGAGGCAGGGGGAGGGTAGGAAAGGGGGGGTATACCCGGGATATTGGTGGTGGGGAGTGCACTGGTGGAGGGGTGGGTGCTTGATCATTGTGTGATTGTAACTCAAACATGAAAGCTCGTAACTATCTCACGGTGATTCAATAAAATTTAAAAAATAAATAAATAAAACTGTTCAGAAGTTCTAAGTCTTCATATAAAATATCTTGTCTTTCCTCTTCCCGTTTGCAGGTGTCAGACTATATCACAGTGTAAAGATTATATTGAATATTTATATTTCCTCATTCTTTTCCTTTATGGTATACATTTTTAACACCTAAATTCACCTAGGTGTCTGTATTTCAGAAGTTTCAACTTAACACACCCTTTAAGATAAACTTGAGCTTAAAGTTTCCGTGACTTCAAGACGGAAGTGCCATATGTCTTCCTCAAGATCTCTTCTCTCCCTGCTCATATTTTAGAATGTATCTTATCTTTCCTCTTTGCTTCTTTCAAAAAGTTTAAAGTGACAGAAAACTGGCATATTTTCAGAGATTAAAATGGAGACTAGGTATAAGGTAGGGTTATTTGTATTTCACATAAAATTAAAAGAAAGTTTTCAGGATCAATCTTATTGTATTACACTTGATTATCTTCAAAAGCTCACATTGAAGCAAGTAAAAGTAAGGCATTATTTCATGTTATCACAGCTACTTTTAAAAACTCGAAAATATATGTCTGACAAGTCATTTTACAATCTCTTCTTTTCTAATGTACACCACAATCATTGAAGTTAAAAGCACTGGATAACTTCTCTTCACAAGACCAACCTATAACAATTTTTAGCTTAAATGCATATTCTATGGCTGAGATTATTTTAGATTCTAACATCTAAAAGATAAAGATAAAATGAAGCTTTAATTTGGCAAGTCACTTTATGTATCTAGGTCCACACTTTTTCACTCTAGAAATATGAGTTGAACTAAATTATCTTTTATTCTTTTTTTCATGAATTCTGTGGGCTGCAGCGATAGCACAGTGGGTAGGGCATTTGCCTTACATGCGGCCGACCCGGGTTCAGTTCCTCCATTCCTCTTGGAGAGTCCGGCTAGCTACCGAGGGTATCTCACCTGCACGGCAGAGCCTGGCAAGCTACCCATGGCATATTCAATATGCCAAAAACAGTAACAACATGTCTCACAATGCAGACATTAATGGTGCCTGCTCAAGCAAATCAATGAGCAATGGGATGACAGTGACAGTGATACATGAATTCTGTAATATTATCAATTTATAATATATACACTGTAGTATTTACAAAAGAGTTCATGTCTGTGAACTGGTTTATTTTTTTTCAATTTTGGGCCACACACAGCATTGCTCAGGGGTTATTCCTGACTGTCCTCAAGTAGAACTCCTGAAAGGCTTGGTAGACCATATGGGGTGCCTGTGACTTAGCTTAGGTACAAGATGTGCAAGGCAAATACCTTATCGGCTGTATTATCACTCCTGTCCTTTGTGCACTAGTTTTTGACTCAAAGGATGAAATTTTAAACTATTGCCAAAGGCTATGTCCTATTAAATAAAGCCACAGGAAGCTTACTTCACCTCAGAATGACATCTGTCATTGATATCTTAAACTTTGCTTCTGCTCAGCAAATCTCCAGACAAGAGAGAAACAATAAAAAAATCCTCAGATTGGGCAGAATACTATACAAAAGTTGGCACAGAAATCAACTGATTTACTGAGATCCTCACTAGGCAAGTCCATGGTAATCATAAGACTGTCCCTGGAGACATAGTGCATAGAAGTCAATGAATTTGCTAAGCAAAAATACCTTTTTTTTTTTTTAGGGGGGCTTCCCTTCCTGCATCTGATTGGTAACCTTTAGTTGATCTCATCATGGCTGTCTCACTCCAGGGAAATCATGACTCAATTCCAGGTATCTGTGCTCAATTCTGGGACCAAAACCTAGACCTAGCTTCTTCTGGCTTCTTTATAAGCCTGTCAGGGCGCTGCCATAAAGCAAAAATACCTTAATACTAGAAATCTTCTACAATATTTACGCAAATTCATCCTGTGCAAACAACAAATTTTTCACATAATGTAGGATTTTGTTTGTTTAAAACTGATAGAATACTTCAGGTAGAAGTTGGAGAGGAACTTGGTATAGTAAGTGTACACATTAAAGAACCCCGACTAAGCACACTGATGTTAGTGTTGCCATTCATTATCTGTATACTTTAAGGAGCACTTTAACAAGTAGACAGAATGTAAGATGATAGTTCTGTAGTTCTTGAATGACTGCTAATTTATTGGACTACTTATTTATTTCTCCTCTTAATTGTTTTTATTTAGAGCTTACACAAAAATACCAAGTTTTGTAACTGCTTATAAGACAGTCTCACTGACCCTCAGATAAGTGACCTTTCTCATTTGGAAAATAACAAATGACTCCAAATTTGCTACTAAAATTAGTCACATTAATTTGCTTGATCTACAGTATCAAGCAAAACACAAAAACAAAATAAAAGACAAGTGATTTCTTGTTGTCAACTGTGAAAAAATTACCAAGAGGTTTTGGGGGAAGCTCACTATATTAGGAATATCTTCACAAGACTTCTAGAGCCAATGATGAACTACATTAAAATTATATTTGTTAGGTCTCGGGCCGGGGCCAGTGCCGGCTCAGCTCCACCGAGATTTGACCCGGGTGGCCATGCCTTTGCACAGCTGCTTTGCTGCTGAACGAGCAGGATCCAGAGCCAGCTATATGACTTGGGGTTCCAGCGAGTGCTTGCAGCCATGTTTCCAGACTGTGACCTAAGCTTTTGCCCCACGCTGGCTAACAGAGAAAATATCCTTATTCCTTGGTTTTTCTTCCCTCCGGGAGGAAGGTGTGTGGTGTCCGCCATTTTATGGGACTTTTAAGCAGGTATGAACTTGGTGGCACGGGGGCAAAAAAAATGTGCTTTGAACTTAAAACAGCAGGACGCCTGGGCAGTCTCGGGCCGGGGCCGGTGCTGGCTCAAGCTCCGCCAAGACTCGACCCGGGTGGCCATGCCTTTACACAGCCACTTTGCTACTGAACGAGCAGGATCCAGAGCCTGCTATATGACTTGGGGTTCCAGCGAGTGCTTGCAGCCATGTTTCCAGACTGTGAACTAAGCTTTTGCTCCATGCTGATTCAGGAAGGGAAATGATTCAATTTCCAACTTAAATCTCCCTGGACTTAATTACTAAAATACAGAAATCCTAAAACCTCGTGGTCGCTACCACGGCCGGGTGACTTTATATCTCTTCATTCTCATCATTGGAAAACTAATTATCAAATATTTTCCTGTCAATAGGGCCGTATTCTTGGGGGATAAATTCCAACAAGAATAGTGAGTTCTGTGTTGAAACTCCAACAATAGTGAGTATTGTATTGAAATATGGAATGTAATCAAGGAAAAGAGAAAAGGAAGTGAAATTTTTCAGTTATGCAGGGGGGGGGTGGTTGGGGGTGGGGCGTGGGATACATCCCACAAAAAACTGGGTTTTTTCTTTTTTCTTTTCTTTTTGGTGGTGGAATATGGGCACTGGTGAAAGGACGGGTGTTTGAGCATTGTATAACTGAGACATAAGCCTGAGAACTTTGTCACTTTCCACATAGTGATTCAATAAAATAAATTTAATAAATAAATAAATATAAAAAACAAAGTAAAAAATTATATTTGTTAGTAAACATTCACCAGAGGAATAGTAGAGTTGAAAACATAAACTGGTAGAATTTCTACTGACACAATCTACTTATAGCTAAGATGAACAAATGTTATTGTAAATTAAAAATATATACAATTCTATAGTGACTTAATGCAATATATCATATTGTAATAAAGAACATCTGTCTTGAGCATCATGTAAGGGTAAGACCCATGAAATTATATTGTGTGACGTTGGCATATGATGGGACAGACACATATGTATTTCATAAGCTTCCTACAACCTATCTACCTTTATTATATTATACACATATGATGTGATGAATATACAAATACTAATTGGAAGAAAAAAATTTAAATCTGAGATACAATAATAAGAACTGCTTATACCTCTGAGCATTTACTCTTAATAAAAATTGATAAATTATTTAAAAATTATATAAAAAGTATTTTATTAATAAGTATCACTTGTATCACTTGTCATCCCATTGCTCATTGATTTGCTCGAGTGGGCACCAGTAACCTCTCCATCCATCCCTGTCATGTGCTAGTAGCTCAATGGCATCTGCTTGCTCCAGGAACACGAAGAGCCTCAAACCATTTATTCAGGATCTTTACGAAGAAGTCTGACCATCTTGTAGGTGGGCAGCCAGGCATTCTTTTGATGTCCCATGGAATCCAGTAAGTAACAGCTCTAGTCCAGTGGTCATTTCTGAATTGCATTACAAGTCCGGCCCATCTGATGTTTGACACCTTGGCAAACAAGACAGCAACCCTGATTTTTTTACCTTCGATGAAGGTCAGAACTCAGGATTCCTTCTCTCACTTGAGACATGATATTCCTAGCATAGCTCTTTCGATTCCTCTTTGGGATACCCTAATAGTGTTCTCATCCTGTTTGCGTAGGGCCTAGGTCTCTGAGGCATATGTTAGTGCAGGAAGAACGGTGGAGTCAAAAAGATGTGCTCAGAGCTGCAGGGAGGTTCTTCGTCCTCTTAACAACTTCTTCAACACTCTTGAATGTGTTCCACTCTGCTCTCTTCCTCCTGCACCTCCAGGTCATTCGTCATGTTGAGTTCTTGACCAAGGTATACATAACTGCTGCATTCAGAGATATTCGTTCCATTGAGAGCAAATGGAACGTCAGGAACTCGTCCGTTTCTCATGAACACTGTCTTTGTGAGATTCTGCTGTAGTCTAACCTTTCCACACTCACGGTTGAAGTCGGCCAGCATTCTTGCCCCTTGGCTAATACTTGGTGTTATGAGAAAGATGTCATCAGCGAAGTGGAGGTGGTGTAGTTGCTGACCGTCTATCTTCATTCCCATTCCTTCCCATTCCAGTCATCAAATGACATTTTTGAGGGCGGCACTGAAGAGTTTCGGTGAAATGGTATTTTAATATTTATAAATATAAGAATTATATTAGTTGTATTAATTTTAAGTAATACAAACTTTTAAGTACTTTTAAATTAAATATATATTATATGTTATAGATTTGTGAATAACTTTGAGTCACAATTCTGCATTATAATAATTTTCAAAGTTTTGAGAACACATAGAAACATTACAATGATGAACAGGAATTCCTACAGTTGAAAATGCTGGAATAAGATTTAACTTTCTTTTTTAAAAAAATTTATGAAATATATTTTATTGTTACATATAAATTTTAGGTGCCTGGCACTATAATCAACATCTGTTAACTATTCTAGTAGGAATTATTGCAAAATATGTGGAAACTTGAGATTGTCAGAATAGAGAGGAAACAACTTTGCCATTTAAAAAATTGTGAATGAATATATAAATATGGATAGTATCCTTAATTTTCAGGAGAATTCTGAAAGGTCTGAGGTTTTACAAAGTTTGTTTTTTGGGCCTGTGCCCTCTACCTGGGTCCCCAGGACAGAGGAAGTCTCTACTGGAACCCAGGCAATGCCCTCAAAGACCGAGAAAACTTATTCTGGCCTCTTTCATCGTCCAGGTGTATCAAGAGTTTCAGACTCATATCACCCAATTGCTCCTGCACAGTTTACAACCTCTTCCTGAGTACCCAAACAGGGAAGCTCCTCTCAAACCCCTCCTCGAACTCAAAACAGCATGAATACTAATGCTTACACAGGACAATACCACTCCTTCGTCCCCACCAATTCCAAGGAGCCTTGGATCTTCTCTATTTCCTCAAATATGTCTATTTTAACCATTGTTTACAAATGGATATATTAGACATTGAACTGTATGAACGGTGAAGTAACATCCTAGGGGGACAGACATTGTTAGACAACTAGATTATAAGGAGTACTGCTTGCTGAAAAATAACAAATTATATCAGACCTCAAGTATTAGGCAATATGAAAATCATAGAACCCACAAATCTTTAAGAACAATGGTAACACAAGGATTGCACCTGCTCTAGCAGATAAGGAATGAGGAACTCAAATCAATGCTTCGTTTGATGATCATGGTATTAAAACTGTCACTGGAAGAAAAATTCAACTAAGTTAAAGATGAAGATCCAGGCTACCAGAGAGTTCATATAAATGAATTGACGGAGTTAAAAAATATAATAGCAAGTCACAGCAACAGAATTTATTGTGCAAAGGATCATATCAGTGATATTAAAGAGAAAATACTAGCTATCACCAATAATGAAGTTTTTAAAAGGAAAGAATAGTAGATGAATTGAAGAAAATGTAAGACTCTTAATAAATAACAGCAAGAGAAATAAACTGAATCACAGGAATACCAGAAGGAGAGAAAAGAAAGGTAAAGGGGAAGACCAACTGATCAAAGAAATAATAACTGAGAACTTTCCTGATATCTTGAAAAAGGCTCCTGCACAGGCTCAGGAAGCCTAGAGGGTACCAAATAAAAGACTCTCAAACAAAATATTTAAAGATACATAGTAATCAAATGGCAAACTTGAAAGAAAAAGACAGACTACTTGAAGCATCAAGAAAGAAGAAACCTTCAAATATAAGGTAAACAACATAAGAACTGTAACAACTTTTCATATGACATCTTACAAGCCACAAAATAGTAAAGTGACATATTCAAAGTACTGACTGAAAAAAAAACTTCTAACTTAGAGTCCACTATCCTACAAAGCTATCCTTTAGACGTGAGGAAGGGATAACAACTGTTTTAGACAAACAAGAGCTGGCAGCATTTGTGATAGCTAAATCAACCCTGCTAGAATTACTGAAAGGTTGATTATTTTAAAAAATAGACTCTTGAAAAAAACAACTGGAAAACACGCACAGAGAGCGAGCAAGCGAGAGAGAGAGAGAGAGAGAGAGAGAGAGAGAGAGAGAGAGAGCGCAAGCAACACAGTCCTTTGTGTCAATATCTCACTGAATGTAAATATTGGACTAAATTTCTCTATAAAAAGTCATACAGTAGCTGGATGTCTCAGGAAATAAAATCCATCTGTTTGATGCCTACAGGAAACGCACCTAAACTCACAGGTTAATACAGACTTAGAGTAATAGAAAACAATCATAGAAGATAGGAAGAAAAAGATGCTGAACAGCTGTACTTATATCAGACCCAAATGCCTTTAGATATAAAGTAATTAGAGACAATGATAGATACAACTCATCGGCCAAGGGAATAATAGATCAAGAAATACTGTCAACATTTTTGCATCAAATGAAGGTTTATCAAGGTTTATAAAACTTCTGCTCGCAAAACTAAAGAAACACAATGACAGAAACACACAAGAGTGGGAGATTTCAACATGCTACTTTCCCCACTAGACAAATTAACTAGACAGAGACAAGAGACAAGATCCCTAAGAAAGCAGCTGAAAGAAATGGTATTGTTATACTGGGTTCTGCATTTCCCAGAAAAATAATACACATTCTTCTCTAATGTTCATGGAGCGTTCTCCAGAAGAGATCACATATTAAGGCACAACTCAAACATATATAAATTTACAAATATAGAAATTTCACAAACTACCTTCTTAGATCACAGTGTCATGAAAGTAGAAATTAACCACAGAAAGAAGATGGGGAAAACTTTCAACACTTGGTAGCTGAACATAAAACACTGCTAAGCAATTGGATCAGGAAGTAAATCCAGAAAGAAATTTTAAAGAATTATTGAAACTAATGAATTCTAGTAATATCTATGGAATACAGAAAAAGTTATACTAAGGGGAAAATTCAGAGCAATGTAGGTCTACGTTAAGAAAGGATAAAAAGCTCAAATTAACAACCTAAAACCACATCTCAATAATTTGGACACACACAGACAGAGAGAGAGAGAGAGAGAGAGAGAGGGAGGGAGAGAGAGAAGAGAGGCAAATGGGAGTGGGGGTGCGCATGGCATGGCAGAAGGGAAATAGGATATTGGTAGTAGGAAATGTACACTAATGAAGGGAATGGTGTTGAAACATTGTATGACTGAAATCCAATTATGAACAGTTTTGTAACTGTGTCTCTTGTGCAGATTCAATTAAAAAAATAAATCTGGAGAAGGAAAAATGAAAAAAATCCAAACAGTAGTAGAATGAGGTAAATAATGAAAACTAGAAGAAAAAGAAACAACATAGAAACCAAGAGAGTAATTCAAAAAATCAATGAAACCAGTACTTGGCTCTTCAAAAAAATAAACAAGATAGATAAACTTTTAACTAACTCACAAGGTGAAAAAGAGAAACTGTTCAAATAAATTGAATCAGTAATGAAATAGGAGAAATTACAATAAATCCTTCATAAATTCAAAATATAATGCCAAAGTGGTAGTACAGTGGGTAGGGTGTTTGCCTTACATGTGGCAGATATGGGTTAAATGCCCGGCACCACCTACGGTTCCCTGAGCCACCAGGAGTAATTCCTGCTTGCAGAGCCAGGAATAAGCCCTGAGTACCACTCTTTGGGGCGGTCCAAAAACCAAAAACTTAAAAAGGGGAAAGAAAATAAATTAAAAGTATAATGTGAGGTTATAAGAAATTAAAAGTATAAGAAATTAAAAGTATAATGAACAATTTAAGTTATCTTAATATTTTTAAGATGGTGAACCTAGAAGAAATAGTTAGATTCTTAGAATCATACAATGTCTCAAGGCTGAAGGAGGAAGTAGAAAGCCTTTACAGGCCAATTATAAGTAAAGAAATTGAAGTATTATTTAAGAATCTCCCCAAGAACAAAAGTACATTTCAGAACAGATTCACTGATGATTTCTATCAAATCTTCATAGAACATTTTCTGCCCATACTCCTTAAGCTCTTCCAAAGCATCAATTTTGGAATCGTCCTTATTAACATCTTATATGAAGCTAACTTTAAATTATTATCCAAAGCAGACAGAGATATTTGCAGCAAAGAAAATTGCAGACCAATCTTCCTAATGAATATCAATGCAAAAATTTTTTAATTTGAGAATTAAGAGTATGAATTGTTAATTCAGAATTTTAACTGAATCCAACATATCAAAAAAAATCATGCACCCAAAAAAGTGGGATTTATCCCAGGGATGCAAAAGTGTTTCAACATATATGAAACAATTAACATAACATACTATATTCATAAAAAAAGATAAAAATCATATTATCATATCAGTTGATGCAGAGAAGTCTTTTACAAGATTCAACATCCATTCATAATAAAAGTTTTCAACAAATAGTGGTGTAAGGAGCCTTCCTCAAGATAGTAACAGCTATCTATAACAAGCTTAAAGCTGGTATCAACATTAATGGTGAAAAAACTGAAATAATTCCTTCATATCAGGTATAAGGGATGTCCACTCCCTACACTTCTATTCAAATAGTATTAGAACTTCTGGCTAGCAACCAGGCAAGAAAAACAAATCAAAGGGATCCAAATTGGAAAAGAAGAACTAAGATTATCACTATTAGTAGACGGCATGATGGTATACTTACAGACCCTAAAGAATCACAAAAAAAGCTCCTAGAAAACAATAAACCAATACAACAAAGTGGCAGGCTACAAAGTCAATATATATTAAAATTGGTCAAATTCTTATATACAAAGAATGGATCAGGAGAAAACAATCAAAGAGTCTATCCCACTTAAAATAGTATCCAAAAACATCAAGATCACTAAGTCAATGATGGTTAGAGGGATTACTTGGGATGAGGAATGTGTGCTGAAAGTAGATAAAGGACCAAACATGATGGCCTCTCAGTATCTTTATTGCAAACCATAATGCCCCAAAGTAGAGAGAGAGTAAGAGGGAAATTGTCTGCCATTGAGGCAGGGAGAGGGAGGGATGGGTGGTGGTGATGGTGAGGGGGATACTTGGGACATTGGTGGTAGAAAATGTATAATGGTGGAGGGATGGATGTTCGATCATTGTATGACTGAAATTCAAATATGAAAGCTTTGTATATGTATCTCATGGTGACACAATCAATTAATCAATCAATCAATCAAAATATTAAGTATCTAGGAATCCGCTTAAGAAAAGATCTATACCAAGATAACATAAGAGAAAGATAGAAGACCTTAGTAAAAGGAAAAATATCTCATGCTTATGGGTTGGAAGAATCAATATTATTAAAATGACTATTGTACCTAAGCTATCATATAGATTCAATGCAACCCGTATCCAAATTTAGAAAGCATTTTTTCAGGATCTTAGTAAAGTGTGCATGGAATCAGAAAAGACTCCAAATAGCCAAAGCCTGAAAATTTAGAAGTTGGGAAGTATTATATTACCTAATTTGATTCTTCAGATAAATATTGCTGATAACTAGAACAAATTTTACTTTACATCTGTTTCCTATCTCTTTAAATAGAACTAGATAATTTATAATTTACTTTCATCTCTCAAATCCTATTTTCCTACATTAAAGTATTGTGTAAAATTATCAGTAGAGTATTAGAACAAATGCACATTATGTATTTAACTTGTTGTAAAAGAATGTAGTAAATAACCTATTGCAACCATATTACTTAAAATAAAATATTTTTTAATTTTATGTAAAATAATTGATTTTTAATATTGTTTTTCTAAAGTAATAGCTTGTTCATGATTCCAGGAATTATATTTCATTGAACCTAAGAAAATTGGATTTAACATGCAACTTTAGTACTGATTTCTCATTATCAGAATATATATATTATGTATTATTTTATTCTTATAGCTTTAATAGTATTTCTCCAAATTTTTAGTTCTCAAGAGGCAAATAAATACCTCTTTCACAGATCTGTGCTTCAGCCTTTAAAATTAACTCAGCACCCCAACAGCTTCTACTTCTTTACTTTTAATCTTTGTTTTTTACAAAGTTGAGACTACTATTCTGTAATATATTTTTCAGCACCTCTAGAATAATTAATGCTTTTGAACTAATATTTAGCTCAATGATTACAAGACACTTGCTCCTTAAAAGTCTTGGGGCTGGAGCGATAGAACAGCAGGTAGGGCGTTGCCTTGCACGTGGCTGACCCCAGGAGTAATTCCTGAGTGCAGAGCCAGGAGTAACCCTTGAGCATCAATGGGTATGATCCAAAAAGCAAAAAGCAAAAAAAAAAAAAAAAACCAAAAAAAAAAAGGATTAAAATCTTAAGGGGCTGAAGCGGTAGCACAGCGTTAGGGCGTTCCCCTTTCACATGGCCAACCCGTGTGCGATTCCTCAACCCCTCTCTGAGAGCTGGGCGAGCTGCCGAGAGTATTGCGCCCCCACAGCAGAGCCTGGCAAGCTATGCTGTGCTGTACTGGATATGCCAAAAACAGTAATAATAAGTCTCACAATGAGAGACGTTACTGGTGCCCCGCTCGAACAAATCAATGAGCAACGGGATGACAGTGACAGTGACAGAAAGTCTCAAGAATTCTTCAGCCACCAGCTGGGATGATAGTGCAGCAGGAAGAACACTTTCCTTGCATGTATCTGACCCGTTAGATCCCCAGCATCCCTTACAGCCTCCTGGTCCCCAATAGGAGTGATTCCTGAGCACAAAGCCAGGAGCAATCCTTGAACACAGCAGGTATGTCCCCCAAACAAACAAAAACATCTTGAGTCTAATTAGAGAAATTACAACAGCACTTTGTCTCTTACCTTTGTGCACTCTCTTTTAAAGGACCCCTCCCCCCCCCACACACACAGAACCTTCAGTTTATCTCTATCTTCATTCCGTGTGGAAAAAGAGAAGTCCAAGATGGTGATGTTCAAATTCCTTATCTCTTACCTCTTACCATCCTACACATGCTGACACTCCTAAATAAACATACAAGTTTTTATCTAAAGATTAAACTGATTCTTAATCATAATACTATAACAGAATATTATTTATATATTTATAAAGCATCTTAAGTTCAATTATTTAATAAATATTTATCACTCATAAGTGAAAAACTGTTGATAGTATAACTAGTGAAATAAACAAGTTTCCACCTCTGATCTTTTTTATTTTATTTTATTTTATTGGGGGGGTCACACCATGCTCAGGGGTCACTCCTGGCTCTGCACTCAGGAATTACCCCTGGCCATGCTCAGGGGACCATATGGGATGCTGGGAATCTAACCCGGGTCTGCTGTGTGCAAGGCAAATGCCCTACCCACTGTGCTATCACTCCAGCCCCAACCTCTGACCTTTTTTAAATAGAAGACATATTTTCCACTTTAACAATATCATTTTAACAATTTGTTTTACCTACTTGTGTTACTGTCAGTTCTATAAATTCAAAATCTCCTTTCCTTGTTTCCTGAATTCATGTCTAAGTTACCTTTTCAAGTGTGTTTGTAATAACCTTCAGACATTTGTATAACTTCTCTTCAATGAAATATGAGTAGAAGTGATGTGTGCTACATTCAAACTTATTTCCCCATTTTCCTAGATGACACATAACTTCCATGCTCAATCAAATCTCCATAATGCATAAGCAATTCTCACAATGGAATGTCACTTAACAAGAGATGATAGATGACTCTAGGAGAACTGTATCCTGGAATATAAAATAATCCTGTGATCATTTTATCCTGTGATCAGCACTTTTTGGAGTAAGTAAAGCAGATCACAGACAGAACTTTTATATAGTTTTGAAGGTGAACCAATGTAGGTAATCTAGATAAAAACATATTTAATTATGGATTCTGCCTATAATTTTACCTTACAAAATTTTATCAAGGACATTAGCTTCAGGCAGACAAAGAATGATTGGGGAAAATGGTCTTTGCTTCTTTTAGGTTGTGTAACTCTTAAACATACTTCATGAAGTAAATAATTGTAAGCAAATGCTAATTCCAATAGGAAAGTGGAGACAATTTTTAAAGAGGTCCAAAGTCTTGGACAAAAGGTAAGACAAATGCAAAAATAAGATGGGCCAGAGATGCAAAGTTCTACTATTGTGTGTGTTATTGCCCAAGAACTTCACATTTCATCTTCACAACCACATTAGACACAGCCATCATTTTTCTATTTACAAATAATAAAAAAGATTCATTATGTTTATCGAATTTGTCTATTGGTGTTAGAAGCAATATTTGAAACCAGTTCTTATTCCAATGCGTTGCTTTATTCTATTCATGCTGATCACATTATTTTCATACTTGTACATATTCTGATTGTTACAATGTTATCTTCAGAACAATTGAGTCTTTCTTCCAAATATATTTTATGTGTAAAATAAAATATTAACTAATAACTTATTCTACTGCTTGAAGACCTAAAGAAAATTGGAAAATTACTTATTAGGAAAATGAAAGACATAAAGTTCTATTATAAATTAATAAAGAAACTCAGAATACTTTATGTATCCATTTTAACATTATAAAAGTGAGTTACATTACTAAGACTGTACTTTGGGTAGAGTTAAACTCTAGCCAAGGCTCTTATCACTGTATCACTGTATCTGTGTATCAATGTCATCCCATTGTTCATCGATTTGCTCGAGTGGGCACCAGTAACACCCCCATTGTAAGACTTGTTGTTACTGTTTTTGGCATATCGAGTATGCCACGGATAGCTTGCCAGGCTCTGCCATGCAGGCAGGGTACTCTCGGTAGCTTGCCGGACTCTCCAAGAGGGGCAGAGGAATTGAACCCGGGTTGGCAGCATGCAACGCAAACACCCTACCAGCTGTGCTATCTCTCCAGCCCAAGAGTCTTATATGAAACTAAAACATACTATTTGGCAACCTAAGATAAAACCTTTAGAACTTCTACATTTCTCATTAAGCTATAGTAGTAACTTCTTTCTAACAGAGTAAGCAAGTATAACTATGAAATAAACTTGTGTAAGTCTCATAAGAGAAATATCCAACATCTCCTATTCTGCCTGGACCCCACTTGAAACTTTTTAAATTAACCTTTAGCCTGAGCAGATTTATGGGACTTAATTATTTGTAAACAACATTTAGATGCAAAGAGATCTTCATGTGTATACTTTTCCAACTTAAGTCAGTGGTACAAATATTTCCATTATTACCAATTTCAAATGATCACGTGATCATTGAACAGCTTGTGAATGGATGAGAAGCAACACCATATTTATATTGTCCACAGAATCACAGAATCACTCTCATCCCGTAGTTCGTCAATTTTCTCCAGCGGACGCCAGTAATGTCTCCATTAGTCCCAGCCCTGAGATTTTTATCAGCCACTCCTTACTTGTCTTTCCCAATGACTGGAGCTCTTTCAGGGTCAGGGAAATGAAACCTGTTATTGTTACTGTTTTGGGCATATCAAATATATCACAGGGAGCTTGCCAGGCTCTGCCATGCAGGCGGGATACTCTTGGTAGCCTGCCAGGCTCTCCGAGAGGCATATATAATACATATACATGTATTATAGTATATATGTTATAAATATGTATATAATATATTATATGTTCATATATTATCTATATATGTATATATACTATATTATATGTATATATACATATGTATATATCAAATATGTATATATATTATATATGTATATATTTTGGCATATCAAATAAGTCACAGGGAGCTTCCCAGGCTCAACCTTTAATAACTTATTAGTGATCTCTTAAAGAAGAGCTTAGTGGCCCTGGGTGAAATACAACAATCTTCACACACTGTCCTTTCAGGAAAGTTTTTTGGAGCATTTTCAGTTGTTTATTCATAACAAACAATATAAAATAAATTATTTTGGTTTTGCTTTGGGGTAAGGGTTGGGGTTCAAGATGGAAACATCCAAAATATGGTGGTGGGAAGGTGTAATGATGGTAGGATTAGTGTTCAACTATTAAATGTAATTAAATATTGTGAACTACTTTATAAAAATAAAATTAAATTAAAAAAATAATAAAGGGACAGTACCAAACCAGAACTTAGTCTACAATTTCAAGAAAAAGTTAAAAAAATTGGAAACAACACCAAGGAAGGCAACACAGATTTTTCCCATCCCCATCAGTGGAATCTCAGGTCACAGCACACATGTGACTATTGTTGGTGTCTACTCTACTCCCTAGTATGTGATAGCTTCTCTATTACAGTATCTTCCCTTGGTTTCACAACTGTTGTAACAAATACTATTGAAAGTACCACAAACATAGGATCTTATTTCTTTCTCTCTGCCTACTATTAAATAGTTATAGGAAACTGATACTCGTATTAATGGAGTGATGAGGAAAAAGTTGATTGACTTTCTAGCACTAAATCCACCTGTTTAGTTCTACCTGCCAAACAACACCAATTAAGAATATTCAATTTTGATATGCCAAACACAGTAACAATAACAGGTTTAATCCCCCTGACCCTGAAAGAGCCTCCAATCGTTGGGAAAGACAAGTAAAGAGAGGCTGCTGAAATCTCAGGGCTGGGATGAATGAAGACATTACTGGTGCGCACTTGAGTAAATCGATGAACAATGAGATGACAATGACAGTGATGTATATATATTATATATGCTTCTCGGTATACAGAATATTCATAAAAATATCAAAAACATATATTATTGAAAAATGTAGGAAAACACTGTGAGTAGTGTGTTTTGATTAAATTCTATTTTACTTTTAATCTAAAATACTTAATTATGCATAGTGGAATTTTCTATAATGATGGTATTTAACAAATTCAAAAATTCCTTAAAATTTAGGAGACTTAGCAGTGAATCTCAGAAGACAGCAGCTCGCTGGAGATTTCTCTGAACTTTGTGTCAAACCGATTGCACTGGGGCACCTCAGATGGAGCAGGTGTCCTCTCTCTGCCCACTCCAGATGACCCCCCAGTGGCCACAAACTTGGAGAAGAAAAACCCAGGTACGAAGGACCAGGGACTGAAGACTCCAGGCCACATGGCGGTGGTGAGGACGGGTCATCCCTTCCAGTCTCTCTGCTCCCTCGGGATTCTGTCACATTTCATGAACTGCTTCTGGGCCATTTTTAAGCACATAACCGGCCTTGATCCAGAGACTCACAGATGAATCTCAAAATAGGTCAGCTCCCTATACAGATGTCTCCAGACTCCAATTATTTATAATTTTACAACTCAAGAAGCATGCGGTGGCTTTTGTTCTTACATGATCTCTCATGAAATTCATAATAAACAATAGAAAATAAATTATCTAGCAACTGCCTGTGGCAGGCAGGCTTGAATAATGGTAGGAATATTCGAAATAATGATAGTTGGAATGTATAATGGTGGTGGGACTGGTGTCGAAATATTGACTGTTATCAGCTAATGTGAACAACCTCATGAAAATAAAATTTAAAAATTAAAAGAAATTCTTAAAATTTGAGGCTTATAGAAACCCCAACACTTTTCCATCCAGGGACCACCCCCCCACCAGCCACAAACCCACTCCCCAGTTTCCTTGCACAGGCACACTTCCCATGTGCTGTCTGAGTCCTCCTGCTTTGGGGGTGACTGGGCAGCTCATTGAGAAGCTTCCCTCTCTCTTCCACTACTCTGAACACCCAGAGTTAGATAGTGGAATGCTGGGGAGAAACTAAAACTTTTATATGGGTTTTTGGGCCCCTTGAGGCTACACCCTATCCATAAGAGTTTCTTGCATTACGGATCTGGACGCAGAGACTAAGGCCAAGCCTGGTCTATCACCATCAAGGCCTCCAAATGACATTGTTAATACTCATGTTTGTTTTGTACATTTTATTAGAAAGGAACTGTAAAATATCCACTAATACACTTAACTTCTTTAATTAGCACATATAAATAACTATTATATAGGAAACTTTTGTTTTAATATAATAATGGGCAATCCAATGTCTGTTGTACATTATTAAGATTAAAAAGTATTAGGGTGAGGGCCGGAGTAATAGTTCAGAGGCTCAGGTATTTTCCTTGCGTGCAGTCAAACCAGTTTTGATCTGTGGAATCCCATACGGTCTCCTGAGCACCAGCAGGAATAATTCCTGTCTGCAGAGCAAGGAGTAACTCCTTAGCATTGCCAGGTTTGGCACAAAACAAAAACAAATAAAAATATTGGAGAGACGAATGGAAAGTAGGTCACATTACTGCATTTAGTCACCCCATGTTTCATCCCGAGCACTCTATTTAATCCCCCGAGCCTTTCTGAGAGCAGAGAGTGGTCCAGGCCCTGAGCACCATTTGGTTTTGCCCAAAAACTGAAAAAGAGAAAAAAAAATTCTGAAAATTTAACTGCTATATGACTGATGGATTTCAACAAATCCCCTGTACATCATTACTCTCAGAGAACTACATTTTTGCTAAGTAGTCAAACTAACCCTGTCTAAATTAATTTAATTATTAATTTATGGACTCTAAAAGAAGTCAATTCATTCAAAAAGATTATTTAAGATGTATGTTTCCATTCAAGCATGGAAGTCTCAGTTGAAAGAAGGCATTAGAGATGTTGCTTTCAAATGCTATCCTTGCTGTAAATTACTCAATGGGAACTTGAGTAATTTATTAAAATGTGTTGCATTATCTATTAATTTTATCATAAAAAGGAAGAGATCCTGAAAATGCTTTGAAAAAAATACTCATTTTAGGGGCTGGATCAATAGCACAGCAGGTAGGGCATTAGCCTTGCACATGGCCGACCAGGGTTCGATTCCCAGCATCCCATATGATGCCCCGAGCACCACCAGGAGTAATTCCTGAGTGCATGAGCCAGGAATAACCCTTGTGCATCGCTGGGTGTGACCCAAAAGCAAAAAACAAAGAATAAAAAAGAAAAAAAACACATTTTAAATAATTAGGAGAATATATTTTGATAGTATATTTAGCACTAGTAAGGTGATCAGGTCATACAAAAGTTGCCTTGATGGTATTGAGAAACAAGAATTAGCTACTGAAAGATGGTAGAACTTATTGTTTTTTCAATTCAAAACTATAAGTCCTTTCTGTTTACTGAATTTTTTAGTGGGCTGATCATTCTAATCAAACATGTTTATTCACACAGGGTAGAAATCCATAGCTCATATAAAGTTACATTAACAACAAATACATATAGAAATGTCGCCCCATTGGCTCTAAGGCCTGTTCCTACTATTGCAGTTTAACTCACTGAAGGTCTGGGCTGAAGTTTCTGCTTCACTTATCCATTATTCAATACTTGCAGAACAGTGCCTCTAAAGCAAGAGTCTCAAATTAAAACTCCTGGGCTATTGCCAGTATGATCTATTGCTTCTTGTAAATAAAGTTTCATCAGAATACATTCTCACTCATTTAAGTGGGTGGCATCAATGGATCCTCCAAGAGAGAAGTGGAACATTTCTCACAGAGACTATATGACCCAAATCATCAATAATAATTTGAAGGAAAACAAGGAAAGAGTAATGAAGAGTCTGTCCTTGGATAACAAAGCTCAGATTACCAACAGTGCCAAGAGGAACTAGGGCTTAAAGAGGTGGATTAGAAGTGACATAGGGACAGTGGTAGAATATCATGAGCACTTTGGTGGTGGTGGTGCAGTTACTTTGCACAGAATGCCATAAACAATAGCACTATTTTTCTTTGGTTTTAGGGCCACATCTGTCTGTGCTCATGGCTTACTCCTATATCTACACTCAGGGATCACTCCTATCAATACTTTGGGGATCTTATAGGGTACCAAGGATTGAATTTGGCTGGCCATATGCAAGAGTAGCACCTTCCTACTCTACTAATACTCCAGCCTAACATTAACACTATTATAATCATGTTACCAAAATGTTAATAATATTGATCAAAATAAAGTGCTTCTCTGACCCTGAATCAGATGTAGATCTATTCTTAGCATGGAGGATGTGACTAAAATCCTGAATGCCAGAACAAAGGTGGTGATAACTATATTTTATAAGTAGGTTAAATTTTGGTGGCGCTAATATAACACCAGGTGCAGGAATAAGTCTATAATAAGCATTATCCTAGTTATAAACTGTGTCATAAGTTCTACTTTGTTTTATTCAGGACTACCCTCAGCAAGAAGCTGAGGGCTAACTCACCTGGCCTACATATTCAAACAAAATAACATTTTTACTTTTATATTTAGGATTTTTTATAATATTTGTTTTGTTTTTGTTTTACTCAGGGATTACTCCTGGTTCTGTGCTCAGAGATCACTCCTGGAAGGCTCTGGAGACCATGTATGGTGCCAGCATCAAGTGTAGGTTAACTGTGTGGAAGGCAAGCTTCCTCCCTACCTGCTGTACTATTACCCAGGACTTTATTCAGGTAGCACTGCACTGTAAGTCAGGTAGCACTGCACTGCAGCACTGTTGTCCTGCTGTTTATCGATTTGTTCAAGTGGGCACCAGTAATGTCTCCATTTTGAGACTTCTTGTTATTGTTTTTGGCATATCTAATACGCCATGGTTAGCATCCAGGCTCTGCCGTGAAGTCGGGATACTCTCGGTAGCTTGCTGGGCTCTCCAAAAGGGACAGAGGAATAGAACCTGGGTTGGCTGCATGCAAGGCAAATGCCCTATCCGCTGTGCTATCGCTCCAGTCCTTATTCAGGTATCATAAAAAAAATAATTAAAGTCTTTGAAAAGAAAGTTCTGCTCCTGCAAAAGATGCATGTGTAAAAGCACACTAAAACTGACAGATAAATATAATCCAGTTGAATGTTTGAATTATTTGAGGAGTGAAAAATAATTAGTTACATATTAGAACTTGCAAAACACCAAGAAACAATAGCCAGCAAAAGCTTAGCTAAAAACACACTGATACATAATTAAAGGTAGTTTAAGATGCTGAGTCAAAGCAATGAGTCAAATCAGTGAGAATAAAAATCGAGATACAAGAGGTTAGATTGTCAGGCAGGAATCAGGGTGATTGTCACACCAGGAGATGGAAGAGTTTTCATAGATAAATAAGAAGAAAGTAATGTAGTTAAACTTGACTAGTTTAATCAGTTAACTGGCTTAATCTCTTTGAAAACCAATATGGAACACTTATAAATAAGCCTAAAAATTAACCTTTTATATAACCCAGAAATTTCACTTCTTTGCATCCATTCCAAGAGACCCAAATAATTATTTTGAAAAGATTTTTGCAGTATTTTGAAATACTATTTTGAAAAGACACACTGTTTTGAAAAGTTACTAGATTCATTACAGCACTATTCACAGTAAGCAAGATCTAGAAACAACCTGAGTGTCCAACGATGGTGGTATGTATATACAATGGGATATGACTCAGCTATAAGAAAAAAATAAAATAATTTAATTTGCTAGTGTGTGGATTGAATTGGAGGGTGTCATGCTGAGGCAAATGAGTTGAGGGAAGGAGACAGCTACAGAACGGCCTCTCTTGGGTAAGGGATATAATGAAACAAGGAATGGTAAATGGTCAAAAAAAACAGAACCTGAGAACTGGTCTACAGAGCTAAGCTTACCAAGAGCAGGGGGTCAGGAATAGTTAGGAGGGGACCTTCCAGAAGGAAGTGGATACTGTAATGGGGTCTGTAGTATTTGAACATTTTCTGCATAAAATCCCATCATGAACAGTTATAAATATTATAAATATGGTGCTTCCACTAAATAAACATACAAAGCCAGCACAGCCAGCAAGTTAGTATGGAAATTTGCTTTCTTCTTTACAAAATGGTAAAATTATATGTATACCAAAGAACTGTTTTAGAATAAATTTCTTGATGACTTACTACCAAGAAAAGAAACAGGCTGCTCAGTCATCACCTTACCAGTTTATATATAAACTTCAATAGAGGTTTATTTCTATAGAAAGGAACAATTCTTCCATAAGAAGAATTGTTTGGCCGAGGCCATAATGGGAGCTATTTAGTTATGTGGCAGAAAGGAGAATGGAAAAAAAGAGAATTGTAGTTCCCAGGAATAAGAACAACTTGTTCTTAACTTAATTTATCCTTCTGAATTTCTTTTGCAACTTTTCTTAGAAATATTAGTAAACTGCTATACCAAATCAAAAAAGTTATCTTGAACATCAGATAAAATATTAATCATAGTACTAACCATGATTCTATTTAACATTGATGATTACTTAATATTTAATTATGTCTGGTTTATAGACAGATATTAACATACTTATTCTTTACAATAGCACTCTGTCTTAGCATATGTGTCTCCATCTATAACTACTGGAATAAGCATTTGCTTCCACAGCCTTATTACACTTAAAGGGTCAAAAAAGCTAACTCCCACATTTGGCCACCTTAATATATATTTTTTTCAAATGTATCCTGTACTTTTATGTTACCCTTCTCTTACGAGGTACTATTTGAACCTAATTCTTATTTCTAGGGCTGCTTTAACATCTTGCCTCTTTCTTTGCTCAAGAGCAACAGAAGCTAAGACCTGGGACAAAGCTCAGAGGCTTAGAAGCATGATTGCTATTTACAGAGCTGAAATTGTGGGTGACAATTTTATATAACTAGCTGAGTACAAGCACTACAACTGAAGGGGCAAGTACCTCAGTGAGTAACAAAACTAAAAGACTAAAAAGCTGTATGAGTACCACAGTCAGGAAGTAGAATATTTAAGTGTGAGAGCTCCACACACACACAAAAAAAACCCTGATAAGCACTACTACCAGAATGTCAGAATGTGAGAGTATAAAACTAAAGGTGTTTAACACCTGGGGAATCCCTGTGTGGCCCTATGCAATCAATAAAGAGGGGGAAATGAAAAATAAAATTCATGCTCTCACAGATTCAGAGAACAAAGTTTCAGAATTAAGGTGCTGGTGAATCCGGACTTTTTATAAAGGCTCTGCAACAGAAGTAAGGATCCTTCCTTTCTCCTTACAACTCCTGGGGGTCACATATTAGTTGGCATGTTGGCAGCATAACTCCAAACTTTGCCCTCACGTCATATGACCTTCTCTCTGATGGTTCTTTGCATTAAATATCTCTTTAAGAGTTTTGTCTTATTAGGAACCCAATGAACAGAGCTAGAACTGAGTCTCATATTCATATTGTTTCTCTTTTAAACGTCATTGTTTAATTCCAAAAAAAGGCTGTATTCAATGAGGTTATAATGATTGGTCATGGCCTGATTTGTTTTGTTTTGTTTTTAATTTTAGCCACAATCCAATATAGGCAAATCATCATCATCATCATCATCATCATCATCATCATCATCATCATTATCATCAACCTGTTAATGGTCGATTTTCTCCAGAAGTCTCAGCAACGGCTCCATTTGTCCTAGCCCTGAGATTTTAAAAGCCTCTCTTTACTTGTCTTTCCCAATGGTGCTGCATTGGAGGCTCTTTCAGGATCAGGGGAATGAGACACATCATTGTTACTGGTTTTGGCATATGAATACGTCACCAGGAGCTTGCCAGACTCTCCCATTCAGGCAGGAAACTCTTGGTAGCTTGTCAGGTTCTCCTAGAGGGAGAACTAGGCTCTAAAATGTCGGTTCCAGGAGCTTGGTTTTATAGGCAAATAATAAATACATCAAATTTGGTATTTTGTTAATTTCCAGTAGTTATTATCTGCCTTGTTTATAATGAAAATGATTTTATAATAGAGTGGACACTATGAACTCTTCTCATTTTCATTTCAGAAATACTATTATATTACTATTTCTTGTCAGGGAGTTCTAAAACTCTTTGCTCCAATGGCAAAGAAAACCTTAAAATGGATATTTTGTGATTTAATTGTATTTGTATAAGGAGATAGCAATAATATATATTTCATAT
This sequence comes from Sorex araneus, assembly GCF_027595985.1. Lineage (NCBI taxonomy): Eukaryota > Metazoa > Chordata > Mammalia > Eulipotyphla > Soricidae > Sorex > Sorex araneus. Next base: position 83,781,319 of record NC_073305.1, read on the forward strand.
GGTTAGTATCACAGCTAAGTAAAATAATGCTTCAGGAAACTTGCAAGAATTGATCGGTACACATACATACATATACACACACTCATATCTTTGTACCTAAGAGAAGTCTTCTGCTTTATGGTAGTTATATAAGTAATTGCTCTTCAACAATTGTGTCAATTTCAGTCCAATCCACCATTGACTTATAGGATAACAGTGTCTTTTCCCCAGTATAAAGATTTCCCAGATAATTTTGGATAAGCAAATTAGAAACAAAAATCCTCAGGAGATTGCAGCAAATGTTTCATACTTGAAAGGAGATAAGTCAAGAAAACCCACCTTATTTTTTGATGTCCATGTAAGCATTATTATATGCATTTAGTATGTACTGTGCAGCCAGAAGGATGAGGTTGTAACAGTGAAACGGATAATAGATTTTAGGTGTTTAAAATCTGGTTAATCACCATATCAGTTCTAAAGCTGCTTAGATTTCAAAATTCAAGTGAGAAAATTAAAATCCTGTTTCTTATCATTATTTTACTATTTGCAGGCATAAGCATTTTATTTTTTTTTTGCATAAGCATTTTAACTAATGTAGTTTTAAACTGTTTTCTCACCTGGCAGAGAATGAATGCTTAAAATTTCACAAATTAACAGTTATATTACTCTTCATATAATATTTGTGCTATATTTAAAAGCAGTCGTATTCTTATTTATTCTGTTGAGGCAAAGAAATGATATCTCAGAACACTAAAGAAACAATATCTGAATGTTATTTGGCAATATGTTAAATGAATTTCATAGCACTATGACTTTAAGTAAACAAGGTTAATATTGAAGGCAGACATGCTTTACACATGAGAAAAGAGACCTGATATAAATTTTGAACTTGTGTTCTGCATGGAGAAAAGTTCCATAATAGAATCTTTACAGAATGGTTAAGATTCATAAATTCATACCTGAAGAACATTTGCCTTGGTCATGGAACTACTGAGATTTTCTCTGAATTTTTCTCATTCTAATATATTTTTTTACTTGTACCATCTACAATAGCAAATGCAAGAGGGTCTAGGGCACGGTTAATTTAAATTTAAAATCACTCACGTATATGTGCTCAAAAATACCCAGGTTTATGGCTATTGCTTTCTCAGAGACGACTCCTCGGAAAATCTTGATTTTATTAATAATAATCGAACTTACCTGAACCCGTTCATCATGAGGGTTTCAGAAATTGTTTTTCAGACTGTGATCATGATATAAATTGCACCAACTAAATTTTACCAGGTGAGCAATCAAGAGTGCTCAAGTACTGCTATTCAATTCTATCCTAGCCAGCAATTTAGCTCTCGGCAAGAAGAAACAGTATATTTTGAATGACTGATGAATTCTCTTCTTAAATAATTGTAGGATGTTGGGTACATTGCTGGCAGGGGAAAAAAACTGATTGTTTAGTGTTTAAATGGTTTTATGACTCATGGAATTGATTAGGTGAATAATGGTGGTCCTCAGCAGCTGTCCAAACTGAAGTCAATCTATTCTCACTCACAGCTGGAGATGCTGAAGGAAGTCTTCCAGATGTGAGGGTAAAAGAAACCTGCTTTGAATATTCCAGTTGAAGTGACAAGTGGAATCACAAACTGTTTGGGCACCTGCTAGTTTGGTCTTGCCCCTCCTCATTTCACCAGTGTCAAATTCAAAGAGATTTTTTGCTTAGACCTTTGGTTTTTAATTAACCGTTCTCTCCTTGACATTTCATTGTATTTCAAAGGCAGTGTTGTTGGTATTCAATATAATCACTCTCAATGTTACTTGACATTTGAAAAATCATGCTTGGTGTTTTTTTGAAATGGAGATTGTAAGGACTGATTCAGTTTCAGAATCCAGACAAACTAAAATGCAATTTTGAACAATCACTTTGTTAGATGATTCCTTGCAGGTAGTCTGAATCTCCTTTCAAGGGACATACTTGAGTAAAGAGGGAGATAGAATGCAGAAAATTATATATGATTGGGAAAGGGTTGCTGTGGTTACAAAATGTAGGACTATAAGTATATGCTTATATATAGGAGAGTTCTATATATCCTTATACAGATTTAGCATATAAAATTATAGTTGTTAAAATTTCAGAAAAGAATGAGTTTCTGGAAAATATATGTAGGTCTCACTAATATCCAAGGCCAGGGAAGATGGGCCCGGAGCACTGGTCAATTGTTAGAAATTACCATAAGGGTATTGGGGTTGGAGGGTAATTAAGATAGAGGGGGATCTATTATGATAACATTTGTTGGGAATGATCACTCTGGACAAGAATTGGGTGTCAAAAGTAGGTAAAGGGATATATATGATAAATTTTCAGCATCTATATCACAAATCATAATGCCTAAAATGAGAGAGAAAATGAAAGAGAGAGAGAAGAGAGTTGCCTGCCATAGAGACAGACTGGAGTTGGGGGTGATTTGGGGGCATGAGGTGATAAGGAAACTGGGGACATTGGTACTGGAAAATTAAACTGGTGGAGGGATGGCTATTGGAACATTGTATGACTGAAATCAAATCATTAACAGTTTTGTAATGCTCAATTTCATGGTGACTCAGTCAAATAAAATATTATTATTAAAATATTTTTATTACAAATATACATATTATTTTATATTTCTAATTGTATATTACAAATATACATATTTGTAAGTCATATTAAAAACATTATTCACTGCCTAAAAGTCAAATTTTAACATGTGGTCCTATATTTTATACAAGAATTCTCACTATGTAAGAAAGCTTAACCAAGATTTAGAATGAATTTAGAGTATCACTTAGCCTTTAATGATAAAGCTATGCAAAGCTATTTCTGAGATTCTTTAATGACACAGGATTTATGTTCAAATAGCATAGTCTAGATCAGAAGTCACAGCTCAATAATGCAAAACCTGCAGAGTGTTGATTTTACTAAACTGTTGTTGCTAAATTCACCTGAATGAATATATGTAGTTTGGTATTATAAGAAATGAATAGACAAATTGCATGTCCCTATAATGAGTTCCTTGTTAAATCTTGTTTGGATTATCCACAACTGTAACTACTGTATCACTTCACTTCTATCACTTGTCATCCTGTTGCTCATTGATTCACTCAAGTGGGTGCCAGTAACGTTCCCATTCATCCCTGTCATGTGCTAATGTAGCCCAATGGCATCTGCTCACTCTAGGAACACAAAGAGCATCACAGCCTCTTCTTACTGGTCATTCCCAACGCTGCCATATTGGGAGCTCTTTCAGGATCAGGGGAATGAGGCACATTATTGTTACTGTTTTTGTCATATCGAATACTCCAAAGGTAGCTTGCCAGGCTCTGTTGTGCTGGCGGGATACCCTTGGTAGCTTGCTGGGCTATCTGAGAGGAACGGAGGCTGTTAGGGTGACCTCTAATCATCCTTACAGGTGCTACCAGTCTACAGAATGCAAGTGAAATGAATTTTGCCCCCTCCAAGGGGGACCCAGTGAAGACGGCCTGGCACAGGGGCAGGAGGTTTTGCGTCACTCTCTTCTGGGAGCTTTGTTTTATAGTCTCTGGATCTTGGCCATTGATGAGATTACATGGTGCTGGGGGCAGTTTGTGGTGTGGCTGCCAAGCTACTGGCAAACAGGGGATCTGGGTGGAGGAGGCCTACTACTTATCCAAGCAGCTTAGAAATCTCAGCCACAGGTCCCGCATACCTGGGTTCCTCTGCCAGTTCCTTCATGGGTGAGGCTCATCCAAGTGTGTGGAGAGTGTCCTTGAACATGGCTGTGGTTGGGCTCTGGAGGTTTTTGGCTGCTGAGGCTCTGCTTAGGGTGGGAAGGGAAACTCAACCCACCCCTCTCCAGGAGGGCCCAGTGAAGACAGCCTGGTTCTGTGGCAGGAGATAGAATACTGTCATTACTTTAAAAAGACCTATAATGCAGTGTGTATTTGCCAGGGGGCCGTGGCACTCTATCTCTCTCACCATTCGTGTTCAGGTCTCCACTTCCCCCACTCCAGGGAGGCTGGTGGCAATGGATAGGCGAAGGAAGGAATGGGCCAGACTGGTCAGTATCAATTGCAGTTTATTCCAATCTCCTCTCATTCTCCTCTGATTCCCCTTCTGTTTCTCTCTCTGGATCCCCCTTTGTTCTCCTTCTTGCTCCTGTAACTGCAGTAATAAAAATAAATTAAACCTATGACAAGAAGTTCTATGTGTGGTTAAGTTTCATTATTAAGTTGATTTTAAATATAATTTAAATTATTAAATTTATCACTGCATTCTTATAAAAATAAGTTTTTCAATGCTAGTATGTCTTATCCTCATTTTAGTTTTGCCTTTTAAATCCTTGTCCATAATAAATACTTCTAATTCAACTCAAATTTAATTTATAATTACTCCTTCTCAGTATCCAATAATTGGTTATACCCTAAACCTAACACAAGTTCTAATCTTATCTTAAACCTAACCCATAGGAAACCTGCCCTTTACTGAGGTCCCAAACTACCAACTTTCCAAGTTTTAATGATTGTTCTCTACTAAGCTTTTATTATTGAGAATGAACACAGAAATGGCTAATACATGAAACCTTTACAAATCTAACCCTAACACAATCCTGACCCAAGCAGAGGCAGAAAACTACAATTAAATTTAGCCCAAATTTAATAATTGTCCAAATTTCACTTGCATTTTTTCTTTAAAAGAAGCATGACTTAACACCTAAGCATTGAACATTCCATAACCCAAACCTAGTTCTAATCTTTGTCCTAACCCTAACCCATAGTAAGTATGGTCTTTATTGAGGCCCCAAACTACCAATTTTCCAGAAATTAATGATATTGCCATACTTAAATTTCATTTTTGAAAATGAGCACAGGAAAAGCTAACTCCTGAAAACTTCACAAACTGTAACAAACACTACTCTGAGGACAATCCTATCATGATATTCAATCTGAACCAAACACAGAAATCTACAAATTACCCTAAATTTAACAATCGCCCAATACTTCACTACCATTTTATTTTTTCCCTAAGAATGCAGCAAAACTGAATACATTAACCCTGTACACCCCCTAACCCTGATCATAGCCAAATTCTTAATCTAATCCTTACTAATTACTTACCCTTTGTAAGCCTGACCTTTACTGAGGGCCAAACCTACCATTTTTCAAAATTTTAATGAACTTTCTATACTTTCATTGTTAACAGTAATCACAGAAAAAAATAATACCTAAAACCTCCAAAACTGAACCCTAAATCTAGCCTGTTATCCAAATATTATACCTGTCTTGACCCAGCAGTAGCAGAAACTTTATTAGCAAAATTTCTTATTTACCCAATATATCACATAGCTTTTTTTTCTTAGAATGTACTTAATATCTAAACCCTAGACATTTCCTAACTCTAATGCTAGCCCTTATCCTCATTCTAACCTTAACCCACAGTAAGCCTTATCTTCCATCAGCCCCCAAAGTAGCAATTAGCCAAACTTTAATGATCTTTCTGTACATAATTCTGTACAATTTTGAGAGTGAACATAGAAAATGCTAACACCTTAAATCTCAATCCAAATTCTATCCTGAGGCTAACCCAATTCTAATACCTGTCCTGACCCAGCAGTATGAGAAACCTGCTTTTGCTTTTGTTCATTAGGGCTAATAATAATTAAATTTTCTCAAAGCAACAAATAAGACTTAGTATCTGCTCTGCTGCTATTTTCCTGTCAGATGAGCAAAACTAAGAGCAGACTTGCTTGCTTTAAAAAAAATTCTTGGAAGCACTCAAACTTAAAAATATGTTTGCTCTCTCTTCAAAGAGAAAAATTCCACTATATTTTTGCCACGAAATGTGATAAAATTTAGACAGTATTCAATGCAGATATTGATTTAAAATCAATGGTAAGCAAGGTTTACTAGAGCAAATTAACTATTCAAACATATTATAAAAGGTCAGTTCAATTCCCTTGTAGAGAGCAGTTTAATTTCAAGTTCTTGACATATGTCATTTTTATTTGTGCTGAGAATCTAAGTATAATTTATATATGTACTGATAGTCTATTCTTGATTACCATATACTTTTAAAAAATAAAAGCTTTTTACTTAATGTCACTTTTTATATGCAACCAATGGCCTATAAATTTTGGTTCAAATTCCGGCTCTTCCAGAACTTATATTCATTACACACATATACCATTAAAAAGAAGAACATAACTAGGTCCTATAGTATCTTCCCAAAGATTTGGCAATTTATAGCCAAGGGAATATTTGTAAATATCTGTAAATATTTTTGTTGTTATAATTTAAGTTTATATTAGCCCTTAATAAGTAGAAGGTAAAGATGTTGCTACAACTTCTGCAATGTATTAAACAGTCACTATAATAAAGAAACTTCCAAACTAAATGTTAGCAGTGCAGAGGTTTTGAAAAATTTGTAGGCTAGTAGTATCTACCAAATTAATTGGTTCTGATATAGTATTTAAGGGAAACTTCTCTTCAGAGTTACTAGGATCTTTCCTTGACTCTTTTGTTCCAATGAAGTTAAAATAAAGTAGTAAATAAGGTTGAGAAAATGGAAGCTATATATATATATTATATATATATATATATATGTCACCTGTCTCGAATCCTGGATCTTCTCATAATCCTTCAAGAATACTGTAACTCATCATCATGCATTTTGTGTTTGATTCAATCAGTACACATTTTACATATTAGAGCAAGTTACCTATTGAAACATAATACAAAAGGTCATATTAAAAATACTAAACATACTCAAAATGCATAACATACTAAAATGGATTCCTAAATTTATAGTACTTAGAAAGTAACTGGATAAAATTTGTACAACATAGGGTTGAGTTCAAGAAAGAAGTCTTGTTAATATTAAGTTATCAGTGCTTAATCAACCAAAATTGTATTTCTCTCTCTAAAGATTCTCTCATTTCCCATTGATTATATAAGACTGCTTATATAATTATCAAAGAAACAATTCTTTCTCCATTTCTGTCAACTCTATTTTGCAATTCTGATTGTATTTGCTATAATTCTGCTGATAAAGAATTATCCTAGACTATAGTTATTGAGCAATGACATTTATTTGAGTTTTTATCTAGTCATATGACTCCCGGACTGGAGCAATATCACAGTGGGTAGGGCGCTTGCCTTGCATGTGGCCGACCTGGGTTTGATTCCTCCATCCCTCTCGGAGAGCCCGGCAAACTACCAAGACCATCCCGCCCGCACGACAGAGCCTGGCAAGGTACCCATGGCGTATTCGATATGCCAAAAACAGTAACAACAAATCTCACAATGGAAACGTTACTGGTACCCACTCGAGCAAATCTATGGACGGGATGACAGTGCTACAGTGTTACATATGACTCCTGTGACATTTCCCTCAATTTTTAAAAAGTTATTAATATATACATAAAATATTTCTGGAGAGATAATTCATTCAATGGACTGAGCACATGGGGGTGTGTGTGTTTCTTTTCTTTTCTTTTCTTTTCTTTTCTTTTCTTTTCTTTTCTTTACTTTACTTTTCTTTTCTTTTCTTTTTTTTTGTGTGTAGGAGGCCTGAGTTTAATCCCTAGTACAATATACTTTCTCCAAGTATCTCTAGGAGTGACCCTCAAGAACAAGTGTGAGAATAGCCCTTTAGCACCACATGCATGGCCCAAAAGCAAGGAAAAAACAATTTTAACACATATAATATAGAAAAAAATTAAATTATGCAGTTGGGGATTGATTGACTTATCAAAATCACACATTTAAAGGCCCTGGCTGTCATGCCCATGAGCTCCCTCCAAGTGCCATCTCAATGCATAACGGCCTTGATCCAGAGACTCACAAGTGAATCTCAAAATGGATTAGCTCCCTACAGAGATATCTTTGAACCCAAATCATTTGCAATTAGACATCTCATGATATTCATAAAAAGCAATAGAAAATAAATTATCTAGCATCTGCATGTTGTAGGCAGGCTTGAATGGTGGTGGGAAAATTCAAAATAATGGTGGTGGGAAGGTGCAATGGTGGTGGGATTGGTGTTGAAATCACTGTAGTACTGTCACTGTCATCCTGTTGTTCATTGATTTGCTGGAGCGGGTGCCAGTAACATCTCCATTCCTCCCAGCCCTGAGATTTTAGCAGCCTTTTCTTACTTGTCTTTCTTAATGATTGGAGGCTCTTTCAGGGTCAGGGGAATGAGACCCGTTATTGTTACTGAATTTGGCATATGGAATACACCACGGGAGCTTGCCAGACTTGCCTGCAGGTGGAATACAATTGGTAGCTTGCTGCGCTATAAACACATACCAAAATAAATGCAGTACACAGTAGCCTAACTTAACAATAGCCCCAAACTGAAAACAAACCAAATGCTTAATGCATAGTATTTACATCTCAAACACTTATTTAAATGGTAAGCTCTAAGGAAAAGGAAGGGCACAAATACCAAAAAGAAAGGACAGTGTCAATCTTGTGGGGATAGGAAGAGAGCACAAAGATCCTAGCAGTAATCCTTCTCTCTGCCAGGTGGTGGCAATAAGCACCTCTGTTTTATGCATTTGTTTTATCCTCTTTTCTGTATCTGCACCATACTTCACAGAAAGGGAAAAGAGTGGAGGAAAACATCTCATCTGAATGATAGTGCCATCTGCAAGTTACACGGAATCAACTGACTTACAGTTTTCAGTCACTAGTCTAAAAATATTGAACCCTTTCCAATACAAAGTCATGCTCAACAATCTCCTTAAATTATTCTGTAGCACTGTAGCACTGTCATTCTGTTGTTCATCGATTCGCTCGAGTGGGCGCCAGTAACATCTCCATTGTAGATTATTCGCTCAAGTAAAAACTCACAAAGAAAAGACATTACTAATTAATGTGATCAGCCTTATAAAAATAAAATTTAGGGGCTGGGGCAATAGCCCAGCGGGTAGGGCGTTTGCCTTGCACGCGGCCGACCCGGGTTCGAATCCCAGCATCCCATATGGTCCCCTGAGTACCGCCAGGGGTAATTCCTGAGTGCAAAGCCAGGAGTAACCTCTGTGCATCGCCAGGCGTGACCCAAAAAGCAAAAAACAAAAACAAAAAAAAATAAATAAATAAAATTTAAAAAATTAAAAAATAAATAAAATAAAATATATATAAGTACACAAAAAAGGAATATTCTAGGGCCAGAGAGGGTTAAGGTGTTAAGATGTTTGCCGTACCTGCTTTCCATCCTGGTTTGATTCCTGGAACCACATAATGCTCAGAGGATCCAGGTAATCCCAACATTGCAGCATCCTAGCAGTATTTGCCTTTTGGGGCCCATACATTGGGTCCAGTTGGTTAAGTGTAAAAAACTAAGGCACGTCGAGGGGTGCGCGCACTCGCAGGCTCTCCGGGCGGCTCTGTCTCACCACCCGCGTTCGGTGCTCTGGAACCACTGTGTATGTGCCGGATTGGGACGGCCATTGGCCAAGGGCAGGCGAAGGAAGAACAAGGACCAAGCTGGTTGCTGATTAGTTACCGTTTATTCAATCTTCCATCTTTCTCATCTCCCGCACTCCCAGCTCCAGCCTCTCTCTGGATCAACTGCCGCCTCTCTGCTTTCTCTCCTCTCTCCCCCTACTCTCTCCCACCTTGCCCTCCAGGCTACACCCAGCCAGGTAGCAAAATCAACATAAGAAAGTCCTTCCTGAGGGCAGGGCATTCCAAAGCCCTTCCTGACTCTTAAGGTTTTTTTTTCCTTTCCTTAGTCCAGACACTTATTAACATCTTAATACTAGTTATTTTTGTATGGACATAGCAAGAGGTACATTGAGGCTTGCAAGGCAGCTCTCCTGGCAACATCTTGCCACAGACTCAGACCACAGCACTCAGGCCAGATTAATCATTCCTCACCCTAGCAGGGTCCAAATCTAGTTATCACTGTTTGGATCATGACAACATTTGTCCATGATCAAGCTCTTAACTTAGAGTTAAGCATTAGGCACTTTGGCCAGGCCCATCTCGATGCCAGGGTAGCACACAACTCAACACTTGCCCTAGGTCCGTCTCATCCCTCGGCAGGACCCTGCTTTTGGGGGTGCTAGGAAGTAAGGGCAGCTGAGGCTTAGGTTGAGAGAACAGATGCCAGGAGGAAAATATCATGTAGAGTCAAATGACTACCAGGTTATAAAAGCATAGCATTTGCTAAGTCTTCCTGTGTCTATACAAAAAGGACATTGCTCTGAATAAACTATGCAAAGGACTCAAGGAGAAGAGAAAAACAGTATTTACAAGTCAACAGAACACTAAGAAAGAAGCTACAAAGAAACAAAGAGGAATGGGAGCACCATGATGGGAGTAATCCAATAAACCTAAACTACCTGAGGCTATGTTATCCTACCGTTAAGAATTGCTGTGAAGGTCTCTGGGGTTTCCGAAGCATTGAGCATCACAGGTAAATTTCTTTAAGAGATATCCTTAAAGAAATATTCCCTCAAAGAAGGAAAATTCTACCACAGCATAGTTCAGAGAGATTTAAGAGTGAGAAACGTCCTGGCAAAAATATACTATGAGCCTTTCAAATGATTTTTAGGTAACTGAGTTTCTCTGTTGCATTCACTTTTATATACTTTCGATGCCCTGTCAGATTCTTCTTTTTCACAACTGGCTGCAAAATGAAACTAGTTCATATTAATTAATCCGTTATTCTTGACACAAATTATCTTTATATTTTACAATCTGGCAATTCAAGCTTCAACTCCTTTTGTCTTTATTATTACCATATAGTATCCCCATGTCAGATAGTGACTTGAACAAGAAAATAATTTGAGGATGGAAACAGTCTTTACTTAGGAAGGAAAAAACCAACATAAAATATATTGAGCAGTAGATTATAAAGTGTTATTTAAATATCTTTAAATATATCTAGCCATAATTTACACTTTAAAAATGACACATTTCGTTTTATCATACTCTCACCACCGAAAACATAGGAGATATCTTTTATGTTTATGTTAAATACTAAAGTTATTCCATTCACCAAACATATCCATCCCTCTGTCGATCAATCTACTTAACAGGTGATTGTTAAACCCTGTCCTTTAAGCAAAATTTCCTCCCCAAATCTAGTCTCAGCGCTGTAGATTATAAGTCTCGATTACTATATATGTAAATACAGTTCTCTTTACATAATTGTACCTTACAATGTTTATGACTTAATTAAGTGAGATTTTGGGAAAACTTACACATTCCTTAGTAAATTCTGGTTATACTCTTAGCAGTTAAAACTTTGATCCTTTCTAATAGAAACCCCTGCCTGTGATACATGAGGAAAAAAGCAAATTAGTATGTACAGATCCTGTTCAGTTCAGTCCAACAGGATCTGTACAGGATCTGTACGTGCCTTTTTCTCCCCTCATGTGGGTAGAGCATTTGCCTTGCAAGCAGCCGACCCAGGTTCAATTCCTCTGTACCTCTCCAAGAGCCCCTCAAGCTACCAAGAGTATCCTGTCCGCATGGCAGAGCCTGGCAAGCTACCCGTGGCATATTCAATATGCCACAAATAATAACAAGTCTCACAATGGAGACATTAACTGGTGCCCACTCGAGCAAATTGATGAACAACGGGATGACAGTTCTACTAAAGTTATATTCTTTCAGATAAGAGAGTACTTCCCCCCCAATTTAAATCTGATCTGAGAGTCTCAGGTATAAGTTCTAAAGAAATATAATGTTGCTTGAATCAATTTCTCTTTTCTCCCTCCCTCAACTAACATTTGATTCTACTTTGAAAAGCAAATTTAATTTTAAGGTGTAAAAAAATACATTTTCTGAAAGAACAAATTGTTTCATCGTAATATTGTAGATTAAGACATACTCACAGCCATAATGATAGAAGATAAGGCATTGAAAAAATATTTATTACACATTGAACATATTAAATTATAATTTTTTCCTATAACCTTAGGAAAAGACATTTTTATCCTTTTCCTTTTGTTTTCTTTGTTTTTATGTGACACTCAGTGATGCTCGGGACTTCTTCCTGACTCTGCACTCAGGGATCACTCCTGCAGGGCTCTGTAGACCACCTCTGTGCCAGAGATCAGTGCAGGTTAGCCACATGCAAAGCAAATGCCCTTCTCACTGCATTATCTCTCCATCTCTGACATTTTTATTCTTAACATGAGCTAGACTTTTGCTATTTCCCCTGATCTCTACTTACTGCTAGATGTTTTCCTTTAAAAACATTTTGCAACTATTAAGGAACCAAGTGTTAGTATCTGCTTTATAAGTTGAATAAGTTTATAAATTTTAATTTTGTCCTAAAATTATATATAATTAAAAAAAATGTTTTCCAAAAATGTTCTTATCCCACTCTCCCCCTCCAAATTGATCTTCAGTCCTTTCTAAACCTAATTAGTGTGGCAAGTAATAATAGATGTTAGCGCTGTGAGTTGGTGAAGTAAACTTGATTAATTACTAATTACAATTAAAATTCTGGCTTGCATCTCATGTTTAGATTTTAATTGCATCTAATTTTCCAACTTGTTCTCTACCCAGGGAGCCAATAAGTTTTGTCTGCACCAGTGTCTGCTCCTCTGTCTTCTGATTCCTTTAGATTCAGCCACTGATGGACACAAACAGAGTGAAAAGAACAGAAGCAAAGTGTTTGGAACATTATTGCCTCCAACTCCTTTCCAGATAGTATGTGAATTGACCCTTATCAAAAGCCATTATTCCTACAAATATTCTTCTGAGTTTCCTCATTTAAGTGTTTTGCTAAATTATTTTTAAAATAATTTAGGCAATTTGGTTATAACAGTTTTAAGTTAATAGTGTTGATGTATAAAGTTATTGCACACCACCACCCACCCAATTGCCATGTCCCTCCATCACTGTCCTCTGGTCCGCTCTTCCTTATGACCACTCTTTCACACACTGTGTGTTGATTATTACAGTTTTGATTCACATCATCGTTTTACTTTACCACACCAAGAACCTCCCCTGTAATACTTCCGGTCCACATCATCATTCTTCACACCCTCTCTCCAACACCTCCTGAATATTTATTTAGGTTTCTTTCCTCTTAGTGTAAAGATGGCAATTCCCTCTTCTGCTACATTAAAGGTGTTGCTTTAACTGTTTTATTTAAACTCTACTTTTATTAACATTCAGTTAGCAATTTAAATTTGCCACATATTTTGCAAGAGGCCCTTGTCTGATATAATTGCATCTATCAAGTACATTCTAAATCAGGTTTCCTTCATACCTCTCAAAGTAGAGTGTTCAAGTTTTGCTAATAAATACTAACTACTAACTACTAAATACTTTCTTCAACTTCTGTTGCTGGGGAATAATCAGGGATTGCTTCATTATTCTTGATGGTAGGACATGATGCCACCTCCTTTTCTCTCCTTTTCCCTGTCTTGCTATTTCCTGATTAGACTTAATTTAAAATGTGTGTGTGTATGCGTGTGTGTGTGTGTAGCACTGTAGCACTGTCTTGCCATTGTTCATCAATTTGCTCGAGCGGGCACCAGTAATGTCTTCATTGTGAGAGTTGTTGTTACTGTTTTTGGCATGTCAAATATGTCACGGGTAACTTGCCAGGCTCTGCCAAACAGGCAAGATACTCTCGGTAGCTAGCCGGGCTCTCCAAGAGAGACAGAGGAATCAAACCCAGGTTGGCCGTGTACAAGGCAAATGCCCTACCTGCAGTGCTATTGCTACAGTCCTATATATATGAATATGTATATATATAATGAATTTTTTGAAACTACCTAGAAGTTTGCATTAATTTCAGAAAAATACCTTTATATTACTCTCATATTTCTACTGGGGTTTGTAATAACAAAAGGAGATGACAAATTTTGAATAATTATATGTGTATCTTCTATTGCTCACCAAACATAGGTGAGGAATTTTTACAACTGTAAAATATGAATAGAGACAAAGAACCCTTCAACTCTGAAATAACCCCTCCAAGTCTGAAGGCCCTGAGGTATTTTGAAATATGCTTAGGTTGATGTTAAAATCAATCACTGATATTGCATAAAACATATTGCTGATTTCCCCCATGGCTGTTGGGTTATCTCCAACCAGTTGTACATAAAAAGCATTCCAGTCAGCATGTGATGGATGGGTCAGCAATCTGCTGAGATTTTGACTCCAAATCTCTGTAGAGCTCACAAGAGACTTATGATATGTAGTCATTGTTTTGTGGCTGTAAATTTCCTCTTCCATTTCCTCCATTTATTTTATACATCATACAAGGATATATTCTGAGTAGTAGGTAGCATTGCAAATTTAATTGTAAAATTCTTTGTAACTGATAAGTTAAATAAAAATTTATTATTGCTAATTCTTTATAATGTCTTATTATTTTATTATTATATTATGTCACATCGGCTGGAGCGATAGCACAGCGGTTGGGTGATCGCCTTTCACACGGCTGATTGAAGTTCGATTCCTCCGTCCCTCTTGGAGAGCCTGGCAAGCTACCGAGAGTATCGAGCCCGAGAGGCAGAGCCTCGCAAGCTACCCGTGTGTATTGGATATTGGATATGCCAAAAACAGTAACAATAAGTTTCTCAATGAGAGACGTTACTGGTGCCCGCTCGAACAAATCAATGAGCAATGGGATAACAGTGACAGTGATTATGTCACATGTGATATTGCCTTAAAAAGACAACACTAAAACTGTTAGTAAAACCAGATGATTCCTGTCAGTAAATAGGAAGAGAATCACAATTTATGGTAAAACATTCTTTTATTGAATGCCAGTTGATATTTTTAAGATGATAACTACAGGGATTTATTAAAATATTTTATGTGATTCTGAGAAAAAAAAGCACAAATATCAATGTCTTAGGCTATAAAAATGGCCAAATATTGTTGAGAAGTGTTTAAAAAGAAAAAAAATTCTAAAAATTAATGTATTTTCAGAAAGGATTGAATTCTAAATGGAAATTAGTATGGGGAATTGTAGCAGTTCAGTTCATCAATATTTTCCTACTTAATACAATCATAATGATGATTAGAAAAACCAACTAAACATATCTAAAAAGTTCCTTTTAGCATAAGATAAAACTTTTGCTTCTTCTTTGTATATAAAGTAAGGGTGCATTTATAGTAAGCTGCATTTATTTGAAAAAATATATTTCATAGGTTTAATTGTATTGCTTTTTATATCCCTACAAATTGTTATCTCATTAGAAAATATTGTATGTATTGCAATATTTTTCATTCTGACATTCATGTTAAAGTATTGTCACTTTATGCTAAAATCTATTGATTTTCTTATGACTGTCTTTTACCATACATTTAGAAGATAGTCTTCTTTCCACTTCTTACTGATTCATGTGGTTACTATAAATGTTTAGATTTTAGTTCATTTGCTAAAATGAAGACTTTATTACAAACTTTCAATGAGACAAGAATGCTTAAATAACACAAGTAAAACCTTTTCATCTGGTACACAAACCTATAAAAAATTCATTTGATTATCTAATTTATCTGGCAACTTACACTTAGCTTTCATGCCTGCAGCCAAAATTTCCTGAATATGACTATTCAAGCATTTATTGTTAATGACAGAACATATTCTCAGAGCAGCTAAAATCCAGATGGTGGTTAGGTGTGCATTACAACAGACCAAAAATATAGCTGGTGCTGCTGCTTTGAGATGAAAGGGAAATTAGCAATGCATTTTTTTAAAAAAAAAGTGAAGGGGAAAAATTAAAAAAAAAAATGGAAAAGGAAAAAGAGAAAAAAAAGAGAGAGAGAGTTATGTCAACTATAGTGAGTTTTGTGTTGAATTATGGAATGTAATCAAGGTAAAGAAAAAATGAAGTGAAATTCATTAGTTATACAGTAGGGGGTAGGGGGTGGGGGCGGGGGGTAAACTGGGGTTTCTGGTGGTGGAATTTGGGCACTGGTGAAGGGATGGGTGTTTGAATATTGTATAACTGACATATAAACCTGAGAACTTTGTAACTTTCCACATGGTGATTTAATAAAAATTTAAAAAAAAAAAAAATTCTTTCTGGGGCTGGAGTGATAGCACAGCGGGTAGGGCGTTTGCCTTGCACGTGGCCGACCCGAGTTCGAATCCCAGCATCCCATATGGTCCCTTGAGCACCGCCAGGGCTAATTCCTGAGTGCATGAGCCAGGAATGACTCCTGTGCATTGCCAGGTGTGACCCAAAAAGCAAAAAATAAATAAATAAATAAATAAATAAAATATTCTTTCTATTAAAAAAAAAAAAAAGTGAAAATTGCCCTTCAAACCTTTGATTTTGTTGTAAGTATACCTCAGTCATCTATCTACTAATCTAATGTTAACATGAAAGTGGATTTTCCTGGGGCTGGAGAAATAGCACAGCAAGTAGGGCATTTACCTTGCACATTGCGGACCCAGGTTCGATTCCCAGCATCCCATATGGTCCCTGAGCACTGCCAGGAGTAATTCCTGAGTGTATGAGCCAGGAGTAAGCCCTGTGCATCACCGGGTGTGACCCAAAAAGCAAAAAAAAAGAAAAAAGAAAGAAAGTGGATTTTCCTGTGCTGGTGGGTTTTTGAAAATTGTATGAAAAATTTGCATCCAAAACTGGATAGATGAAAAGTTAGTTTATTATACAGATAAAGGTAGATAGGTCCAGGTCACTCCCCAGATGTCCAGACACCTCTCACTGGTGTATGATGGCCTGTCCCTATTCTGCCTTCTCTATCCTGCGTAAGCTTTCCCTAATTTTTAACCATGGCCACATGCATGTGGGTGATACTCCTGGGCCCTGTGTTCCACCCCTTTTTGGGTCTATGAGGCCTGCCTATACTGGGCCATGTTTTGGTGGCACACTACAAGAGAGATAGAGACAGAGACAGAGACAGAGACAGAGACAGAGAGAGAGAGAGAGAGAGAGAGAGAGGAAGCTGGATTCCTTTTATCTGCCGCCATAACTCACCCCTACAGCCATCCCATTATCTATTCTGATTGGCCATCTGTTGCACGGTACATGGGTCACTGTCACTGTCATCCCGTTGCTCATAGATTTGTTCGAGCGAGCACCAGTATTGTCTCTCATTGAGAGACTTATTATTACTGTTTTGGGCATATCCAATACACACGGGGAGCTTGCCAGGCCCTGCCGTGCGGGCTCCATACTCTTGGTAGCTTGCCGGGCTCTCCGAGAGGAGTGGAGGAATCGAACTTGGGTCAGCCTCGTGAAAGGTGAACGCCCAACAGCTGTGCTATCGCTCCAGCCCACGGTACATGGGTATAGATTTAAACTGAACTGGTGCTCAACATTTCAGCTCCTCCTCTATCATTATTAGAGATTATTTCATGAAATGTCATTTGACAAATAACTAGAAATTTTATTTTTTACTATTGCAAGCCTCCAAACAGAGAGCACTGGAAAAAAGATATAAAACCTCCCATGTTAGAGTCTTGAACTTTGTACAAGGAAGTTTTGTCAGCTGAGAATAAATCTGCCTTTCTGCAAAAGTGGTTGGGTAAATACTAGATCATAAAGCATAGATGCTAGATGTAAAGCAAAACTCTTCAGGCTTATGTAAGCTGCATTTAAGATAGATTTTATTAATTTTAATGTATATGTGCACATAAATTCCTAGAACATTTATTTGTGTGATACATTCCACAAAACTGTATTTACAACCTCTCTGGTTTTATATATTTATAAAACATTCACTGCCAGTTATGACCAGTTACAGAATGTATTCTAGACCTACTCTAAGATGAGTCATAGTCTTTCATGCAACAAAAAGGTTATTATAAAATAAGATGTTTTAATTTGATATGTTTATTAGGTAGTATTATTTTTTTATACATTGATTAAAATCTGTTTACTTCTTTTTTTTTCTTTTTAGTTCAACCTATCATTGCACAGGAGTCACTCCTTGCTCTGCACTCAGGAAGTACTCCTGACGGTGCTCAGGGGACCATATGGGATGTTGGGAATCAAACCCGGGTCGGGCAAGTGCAAGGCAAATGCCCTACCCAATGTGCTATTACTTCAGCCCTCTTTACCATTTTTTGACCCAAAATTTTTTACTTTTTAATGTGATAACATAAAAGCAAAGATTGCCAAATAGAATCTGGGTCTGCAACTCCACAATGTGCTATGTTCTACACTTCTTTGTGTTTTTATTCTATCATCCGAATAATATTATGTTGGAATATAGCTCTAAATATTTTAGGCCTGACTTTGGTTTGTCCTTTCTCCCTTGCCACAGAGTTTGGGTTTATCTGGTAATAATCTCTAAACAATTCTAGACTACATTGGTATGTCCTGCTCCCCTTGCCACTAGGAGCTTAGGTATATCAGTCACGCCCATCAAGATGCTCCTGAGTCACTCCCATTCCTTTGTTTATCCTAATCACTTCTATGCTCCCTTCCCCAACTAGTCATTCAGCTCTTCCCCTAATCAGACTCTGTTAATTTGTAAGGTCAGACCTTGCTAGGACAGTGTACTTGTATTGTAAGTTAATATTGCCTTTCTCCTCTCCTTATGTCTTTTGAATAGTTTACTTTAAAACTCTTCAGGCTTTATCCTTTTTGTATGGACAAAGAAAGACAATTGTTAATATGCTTTGGTAACATGAGACTTAATTGGCTTCAAATATTATTCACTCCCCGCATCTGCTTTCTCGACTTTAAGCCTCAGCTGCCCTTACTTCCTAGCACCCCCAAAAGCAGGGTCCCGACGAGGGACGGGACGAACCCAGGGCAAGCAGTGAGTTGTGTGCTACCCTGGCATCGAGATGGGCCTGCCAAAGTGCCTAATGCTTAACTATATGTTAAGATCCTGGTCATGGACATGTCATGTCATGTTCCAAAAGCAACGACGAGACTAGGACCCTGCTAGGGATAGGAAAGACTAATCTGGCCTGGGCACTGTAGTATGAGATCGAGATGACCTCAGAAGAGCAATTCTATAAGCTTAATGCATCTCTTGCTATGTCCATACAAAATGATTAATAATATGTTAGCTGGACAAGGAAAGGAGAAACACACCCATGGGATTCCGCTCTTGGGCGGGTGTCCTGCTGAAAGAGTATTTGTCCTAGAAGCAGCATCCCCTAAGAGATAGAACTTTACCCCCTATTGATTGTAACCACACCTATGTGTAAGCCCCAACCCCTCATTCTTAGGGATTTAACTAGGCTGGGAGAGTGGACTAGGGGGGAGGCCCAGGGGGAGGCCCAGGGTCGAGTTCCAGGGCCAGTCCCAGGGCCTCTCTTCGGACAGTCCCAGTGCGAGTCCAGAGCGAGATCTGGAGAAGCTAGACCAAAATCCAGATCCAGAGGAAAAGGAGAATGAAGTAGCATGGGGGAGGAAGAAGCAGGAGGAGAATCAGAGGAGAATGGAGATAGGAATGGAATAAACTGAAACTGAGACCAACCAGCCTAGCCTCCATTCCTTCCTTCGCCTGCCTTGTCATTACCATCAACCTCCCCGGTATGGTACCCGCTCCCTTTTTCTTTTTTGTGTTTTTACACAATATTGTGATGACTCCTTTATCTGATGATGTAAGTATTTCAATACTCAGATCTTCACCTTGTTTGGATGAGGAACCAAAGTATTCTGTTTTAATCATTTATCACAGACTCTCAAAAAAAATGTTGTTCTTTTTATAAGCAACATAGAGTGAATATTGTAAAGATTACTCGTCAAGTCAAACTATTCTATTTCCATTGCATTAATGCTTCCCTATATTCCTATCCCAGAACATATATGCCATTTGATTAATTTTGCTTATCTGTAAGACTCTCCAGTGGAAGACCTAAAAATTAATGATTCATTTCTAAGGAGGAAATGGCTTTGCATTTTAAAATGGGATTACTAAGAAAACATATACTTTTTCAGAAACCAATTTGAAGAGGCAGTTATCCAATGAAAGTTCTTCCTAAACATTTACTTCTCCCCATAAGAAACATATAATTGCATATTTTACATAAGTATATTAAGTATAAAATAATATTTAATGTCCTCATATTTTTATCATTGATAACATAGAAGAAATAATTTTCTGGAGCAAAGAGATCATCTTCAAGAAACGGATAATTTAAAACTTACTGAAACATTTTTATTTTGCATTTCATAAAATGGTGATAGAAAATCAAACCCTATGCAGTTTGATTACAAAAGTGGTGCCTGTGAGTACATTAACAATAAGATTTCTTTTTTTGAATTAATAACTTTCTGAATAATACTGGTAGATTCTTCCAAAAGCAAGTGGTTGAAAGAAGTCAACTTCTTAGTGCGTTTGATTTTTTCTGTGTCAGTCTGATATTCTTCAGATATACTAAAATCAGTGCAACCCCATCATAGAAAAGCAAATATAATTTCTCAAGGGATCTTGAGGGTAGAATGGAGATTATTTTTTTTAAGTGCTATTTGTATGTAAACACATCCGGTAAGGGCATTTCCTAGGGAGAATCCGATCAATGCAAATGTAAATTTTAAATCTGCATTTAAATCTTACTGTTTTATCCTTTTAACCTTCCTATGGGAATTTCCCATTCTATTTCCCAAAATCCTCAGTGTTAGGTAGATAATTTAGAGCTGGCTTGTAGGCATGAAGACATAGTACATGAGATAAAGCATTTAGATTGCTTGAGGAATAACAGAGGTGACCCCTGAGCACAGACCCAGGAAAAGGCCCTGAGCACTGCTAGACATATCTCAAACCTCACTTATTCCTCCTCCCTGCCCCACCCCCGCTAAAACTGGCATCTCATATGATGAGATTCTCAAGCTTTCTCAGTCTCTCTATGCATAAGGAGGCTTATGTGTTTTATCTTCTTTAACTAATCTGTCTGGGGCTTGTTCAAATGTTTAATCCAGCATAAGGAGAAACCAGGCAGGTACAACTTCTTTTGTACCTTACCACCATAATTAGCATTCACCTTTACTAAAAGGTACATTTAAATATGGTGATTTTGTAAAGACAGAAAGAAATAATAATCTTAGCTTCAAAAATTAGTTCTTGACCTTTTTACTTCAAAAAAGAAAAGGCAGAAAAGTTATGTTATACATGATCGAGATAATACATTCCCTCACTGCCATGTCATTATATCAAATATTTTATTGCCTCAACCTATATCATGCAAAATATATTAAAATATAATTAGACACCATCACTGTCACTGTCATTCCATTGTTCATGGATTTGCTCGAGTGGGCACCAGTAAGGTCTCCATTGTGAGACTTGTTACTGTTTTTGGCATATCAAATATGCCACAGGTAGCTTGCCAGGCTCTGCCATGCGGGCAAGATACTCTTGGTAGCTTGCCGGGCTCTCTGAGAGGGATAGAGAAATTGGTCTCAGTTCGGCCGTATGCAAGGCAAACGCCCTACCCACTGTGCTATCACTCCATATTAAAATTAAGTTACATGCCTTCTCCATATGGAATTCTGGTGAATCCTGTTGACCATGAGCTTCTACAAGCATGTGTCTGGTATGTAGCCACAGGCTTATTCCTCCAGCTGGAAAGCTGGGGATTGAACTTGGATCAACCACATGCAAGACAAGTACCTTATCCACTATAGTGTCTCTGCTCCCTCTCCCAAATTAATGTTTCTTAATGAAATTGTCTGGGTACTTAGATGATTATGAGTCAAATTATGGCTTAAAAAGGAGACAGGAGTAGAAGTCATCTCTGAGTATCCACCTTTTTTGATCAACTAAGCAATTTTCTGAAAGTAATAGTGATTACATTATTACATTATGTTTACAAAATTTTTTCTTGATGGTTTCAAAGGACTGGACTTGACGGAAAAAGGAGTCTTTTCTTAATATTCTCCCATGAATATGGATGTAACAAATTAGTTCTCAAAGACCTTTTTGAAAGCCTTTCTTGAAAATAAGCATCCCTTGTATGATAAAATATTAATATGCTAAAATGTAAATGCATTGTATAATAATTATATATTTATGTTATTATAATGCATGTAACTCTAGCCAGAAACTATATGCATCATCTTTCAAGATAACTCAACTTATTCTTTCTAGTTGCAGTTTGAGAGCCCAGCAAGTTCCCAAGAGTATTCCGCCCGCACAGCAGAACCTGTTAAGCTACCCATGGCATATTCAGTATGCCAAAAACAATAACAACAAGTCTCACAGTACAGATGTTACTGGTGCCCACTCAAGCAAATAGATGAGCAATGAGATGGCAGTGACAGTGACAGTGACATATCTCCATGTTAAAGATGGGTAAAATCAACTTCTGAAGGCACTGAATCAAGAGTTTCACACATGATAGTATTTAAGGAATACATTGTGAAGAAACTTCGTAGGGAAATATTAAATGCCCAATGGCAATAGAAATGAAGAGCCCACAAAGTGATCATCAGTAGGAAGCTTGTCACTTGGGAAAGATGTGGGGGAATAAATTAGTTAAAGAACTACTGGGACAATGGGAGGAGGGGGAAGTGCTTTCTACAGAGGCAGGCTGGGGATCAGCAGAAAAACTGGGGATATTGGTGGAGAGTACTGGGCACTGGCGAAGGAATTGGTCTTGGAACAATATATGACTGAAACTCAGTCATAGATATCTTTATAACTTTGTAATTCACAGTGACTCAGTATGTTTTTAAGAGTCATATTGTAAAATGGTGCTTTCCTTAAACTTTGAAACTGTGTTTTATATTAAACAAGTATTTAATAAAATTTATGAATTTTCATTGTCCATATTTCAGGATAGGGGCTTCGCTATTACAAATTTATATGCTTAGTTTGCTCACTAACATTGTTAAATTATTTGTATATTTACAGCCTCTACTATCATGAGTTATGTATATGTTTTACTATGTCATTTACTTAAGACAATTAAAACAAGTCAAAATACAGTTGTGAATATGAGTCTTCACGCACACTGTTACAAAGAGTCTGACAACTTGTCTTAAAAACTGGGTACTGGGCTGGAGCAATAGCACAGAGAGTAGGATGTTTGCCTTGCACACAGCGAACCCGGGTTTGAATCCCAGCATCCCATATGGTCCCCTGAGCACTGCCAGAGGTAATTCCTGAGTGCAGAGCCAGGAGTAACCCCTGAGCATTGTCAGGTATGACCCAAAAAACCAAAAACATCAAAAAAGCAAAATAAAAACTAGGTGTAGTTTCAGTAATCTGTCCTTGTAGTTACTAGGACAACCATTTTGCATAAAAGACATGCAGTAAAGCTCTGAGTCAGAATTCAATCATGTAGCACAAAGCCCTATAGCATTGTATCACTGTTGTCCTGTTGCTCATCTATTTGCTCAAGCTAGGCACCAGTAACATCTCCATTGTGAGACTTGTTGTTGCTGTTTTTGGCATATTGAATATGCCACGGGGAGCTTGCCAGGCTCTGCCATGCGGGCAGGATACTCTCAGTAGCCCGCCAGGCCCTCCAAGAGGGATAGAGGAATCGAACCCAGGTCAGCCGCATGCAAGGGAAATGTCCTATCCACTGTGCTATCACTCCAAAGCCCTATAGGTTGTTAAATACAAGGAGAGTTAAAATCCTAAGCCTAGAAACCATGCCATATCAAATAGATTTAAACCACTATATTCTTAGGCCATAGTTATAGAAAATTTGAGAATGTGGCTATGTTTTTAGACAAAACTATTCCTCCACTCATTATGCTAATTAATAAAGCACTGGTGTTGACTGAAGGGAAGCAAAATTTGGATTTATACCAACTTCTAAATTGTTCAACTTTACCATTTAAGACTACACCCCTCATTTTATATTCTAAATCAGAGAGTTAACTAATTGTTGAGAGTTGTGCTAATTATTCCCAAGGTATAAGTTGAAAATGAACACATCTAACTACTTAAAAAATAATTACAGACAAATTAACAAAATTTACAATGTAAATATATTCACATAATTATGAAAATTAATGTTTTGAGTCAAGAATACAGATTTAAACCCTACAATATTAAGTGATTTAATTAAATAAATTAAATAAATTGCTAGACACATTCATTAATAGTTAATGTTCCATATGTATTAATGACAATGTTTTCTTCTATATTCAGAATTTCTTTAGCATGAACATAATCAAAAAGAGAAAACTGGAGAGATAGTATTGCAAGGATATTTTGAATAGAGTAGGAAGAAGAAAATGCAATAAGTTGATACAAAGGACAACTTAAAAAATACCATCACCAGGAGGAAAAAGACCTGTATTCAAAATGTATATATATTTTCTCAGTAATACCCAAATTTCAGCCTGTCACTATTGATGCATAGTGGGTATTGTGTAAATTAACTACTGGAACATTTAACACCCTAAATACAAGAATTATATTGAAAGAGGCCAGAGAGATAGTACAACAGCTGAGAAGCTTCTGTTGCATGTAGCTAACCTAAATTCAATCCCCAGCACTGTATATGGTCCATCAAGCACTGCCAGGGATAATATATACCATAGAACTTGGAGTATGCCTTGAGCACTGCCAAGTATAGCCCAAAACAAAACAAAACAAAAAAGCTTTGAAATATATTGGGTTAAGGATATGTGAATTAAAAAGAATAGATTCTCTGTTTCTATAACTGAACTTAAAATATGTATGTTTAAAATTTATTTTTAGTGTTAATATCAATAATATCTATAATGTGATAGAGAAGGAAATATTCCAATCCTAGAGTCCAGAGAAATAGTACAGCAGGTAGAGTGCTTGTCTGAGTTTAACTTGGTTAAACTCAGCCAA
The DNA here is from genome assembly GCF_027595985.1 of Sorex araneus. Taxonomy (NCBI): domain Eukaryota; kingdom Metazoa; phylum Chordata; class Mammalia; order Eulipotyphla; family Soricidae; genus Sorex; species Sorex araneus. The sequence continues at coordinate 83,806,000 of NC_073305.1, forward strand.
CCAAGTTTAATCCCCAGCATCCAATGTGGCCCTCCAGGAATTACCCTGAGTAGTTCCTGAGTGCAAGGAGAGGAGGGACCCCTGAGCATTGCCATGTGTGACCCCCAAACTAAAGAAAATAATAATAATCCAAATCCATATAGTAATAAGCATTCAATATTGCTCCAATTTGGGGCTGGAGTGATAGCACAGCGGGTAGGGCGTTTGCCTTGTACACAGCCGACCCGGGTTTGGTTCCCAGCATCCCATATGGTCCCCTGAGCACTGCCAGAGGTAATTCCTGAGTGCAGAGCCAGGAGTGATCCCTGAGCATCGCTGGGTGTGACCCAAAAAGCAAATTAAAAAAATTGCTCCAATTTAATATATAAAAAGTGAAAACTGAACAGTTAAAATGCATATCCCCAAACCTGTTCTGATTAGATTGAGACTTTATTAATGATTGCTATGAAGCAAAATAAAATAATACACACAGATTCACAAAGATGACAGATTTTGGACTCATAAAAAATATACCAAAAATCAAAATTAATTTTTTTCTCTTGTCTCTAAGTACATTATGCTTAATACTGGTATAAAACAAACAAACAAAAAATGTGTCAATTTTCTATAATAATTTTATTAGCAGTTTTTAATTTTTTTGTTAAAAATATAAATTATATTCAAGAGAACTACATATTTTAACAACATTGACTGCTGACCAACAATATTTCCTGTTACTCTAGCTTTCAATGTCTTAAAACAGGGTCCAGAGCAATATGAACTCATGGTCTCTCATGATGGCTGGGGCTTCTTCATTGAACTTGGGATTCTACTATCAACCTGTTCTTTCTCGAAGATGCCAGGAAAATGGGCTGGAGTGATAGTACAGCGGGTAGGGTGTTTGCCTTGCACAAGGCCAACCCAGGGTCGATTCCCAGCATCCCATATGGTCCCAGGAGTAATTCCTGAGTGCAGAGCCAAAAGTAACACCTGTGTATCACCACGAATTACTCAGAAAGAAAAAAAAAAGGCAAGAAAGAAAGCAGGGAGAAAGAAGGAGCCAAGAGTAGGATCCCTCATATTTTCTATACCATTGGACTTAAATTTTTTTCAAACATCAATAATGTTCTTCAAAGGCAAAGTTAAAAATGAACAGAGAGAGAGAGAGAGAGAGAGTGTGAAGGAACCCAGCAGAGGTGCTGGGGGAAGTCTAGTAACAAGGACAGACTGCTTTCAGCACCTTGACAGAAATATTTCTTAACAGTACTTAGTTACAAGTAGGCAAAAGACAGGAAGAGTTCAATTTTTCCTTTTTATTTTTACCTTTGTCTTTTTGCTATTGTTTTGAGCCTATCTAGGGGTAGTTAGGCAGTTACAAGAGGCTAGAAATCTAACCCAGCACGCTCTGAAAGCTAGGTGTACACTCTAACCTTTTGGGGTAGCTCCATGGCTGTAAGAGTCAAATTTTTTTACCTAAAAAAATCTTTGTTCATTCAATTGATTATTAAATTCACAAATATAATCATTGAGATACATTCTCTCTCAAAGATAGTGTCCTTCCTGTATGAATTTATGTGAGCATGTTGTATATATATTTATATGTTCGGTTCTCCTGGAACAAGAACCTTGCCCTGAAACCTATTCTGAATGTGATGATATGCAGATACCTACCATTAACTATAAGATCTCTGAGCAAGAATCACCTCCCAAAGAAATATACCCACTGTACAATGCTCTTTTATCTAAGTGCAACCTGATATGTTTCTAAGTAGCTGATTATTCTTGTTGCTTACATCTAATTTCAGGTTCTGTTTCTTTCTGACTTGCTTGCATAGGTGTAACATCCCTCATGGCCATAAAACTTGTTCATTTTCTAGATTGAGATGAGAATATCACCATCTTGCTTCCTGAGACCAGTCATTTACAATCATTGGACATCAAATTTTGCTTAGCTATTTTATTGGGTCAATTAAAGTGACATGAAAAAGTGACTTCAAAGCTGCATAAATCTGTATGTGGATCAACATGGAAAGTATTGTTAAGTGAAATGAGTCAGAAAGAGAGAGACAGACATAGAAAGATGCACTCATCTGTAGAATATAAAGTAACAAAATGGGAGACTAACACCCAAGAGTAGTAGAGATAAGGACCAGGAGGTCTTCCCCACAGCTTGGAAACTGACCTCACATGCTGGGGGAAAGGCAGGTCAGATAGAGAAGGGACCACCAAGTAGAGGATGTTGAGAGGACCCATTCAGGTTGAAAGATACGTTCTGAAAGTAGACTATAGACTGAACATGATGGCAACTCAATACCTCCATTGCAAACCACACCACCCAAAAGGAGAGAGAACAAAAGGGAATGCCCTGCCGAAGAGGCAGGGTGGGGTAATGGGGGATGGGGTGGGGTGGTGGGAGAGATACTGGGATATTGGAGGGATATTGGTGGAGGAGAATGGGCACTGGTGGAGGGATGGGTAAACAATCACTGTATGACTTAAATGAAAACACAAAAGTTCATAAGTTTGTAAAAAAAAAGCTGCATAAATCAATGGTGCGGGTGCAAAATCTGCTAGTTTACTTTTGAAGATGTGTATTGTAGCAGAAGACTACAATGTAATAAACACACATATCTATCTATCTATACATATAAAACACTGTCACTGCCATCCCATTGTTCATCAATTTGCTCTAGTGGGTGCCAGTAACATCTTCATTTGTTCTTGTCACGTGATAGTGCAGCCCAATGGCGTCTGCTCTCTCTAGGAACATGCAGAGCATGCTGTTGTTACTGTTTTTGGCATATCAATTATATCACGGTTAGCTTGCCAGGCTCTGCTGTGCAGGGTGCGGGTGGGGGGGGGGAAAGAAATAAAGAGGTTGCATGGCGGTTACATGTTCCAGGAAAAATTGTGTCAGCTCTCTTCTGGGAACTTTGTTTTATAGTCTCTGAATCTTGGCCATTGATGAGATTACAGGGTGTGTGGGGAGGGGAGGGCAGTTTGTGGGTGTGGCTGCCAAGCTACTGGAAAACTGGGGATCTGGGTGGAGGAGGCCCAGTCCTGATCCCAGCAAGCCTGGAGATCTCAGCCATAGGTCTCGCATAATTGGGTTCTTCTGTTGATTCCTTCATGGGTGAGGCTTGTGCGAGTGTGTGGAGAGTGGCTTTGAGCATAGCTATAGCTTTGAGCATAGCTATATAAAAATCTGGAGATTTTTAGCTGCCGGGGCTCTGCTGGGCAGGGAGGGAAACTCAACTTGCCTCTCTCCGAGGGGGCCATGGTGAAGACAACCTGCCATGGGGCGGGAGATTCTGCATCATTCTCTTCCAGTACCTTTGTTTTACGGTCTCTTGATCATATATATATATATATATATACATATATATATACATATATATATTATGGCTTGCATATGAGATTATGAGATCCTGGATAATATTTGCCATATGTATATTAAAATGCATATAATGCATATACACATATAAATATAACCTTGATGAAGGTATAGAAAATTTTTTCCCATGAAAAAAATCATCTTTGCTCATTTACCTTCATTTCCCCACTCCATTCCACTGTCGTAGACAGCTATTGATCCTTGTATCTTCAGACTATTATCATCTGTTCAAAAGTAACATACAAATTAAATCACATAGTATGGTGCTACTTTGACTTCTTGAATCTAACATATTTTCCAATTCATATACATTGTGGCATATACCAGTAGTTTCTTTCCATTTATTAATGAGAAAATTTTTATAATATGCCTATAGAACAACAGCTGTTTACCTATTCACCTAGTAATAAACATTTGATTGGTCTCATGATTTTTGCTATTGAAATAAGTATGGGGGCAGAGTCTTGGAGATGAATTTCAGGATAATTTCAACAAGCCAGGACCCAAGAGTATTCTGTACCATTGTCACTATCTTCTGGCTCCAGACTGAAAAAGCTAGCTCAAAGACTAATAGCATCACTTATCAAAAAACCCTTCCAGGGATGATTTAACAAAAAGCTCCTAATAAGGCTGCATGAAGAGCAACAGTCTTTTGTCCTTGACACTGCTTAACCCATTGATTCTTAAGGCACAAAAAATAAGCCCAAATCCAGAGAGCTACTACAGGGATTAATGCACTTGCCCTACAAACACACCTGACACCTCTTCAATCCCCATCATCATATATGGACTCCTCTGCACAACCAGGAGTGGTCTCAAGCACAGATTCAGAAGTAAGACCTGAGCAATGCTGGGTATGGACCCAAGGACAGAAGAATTTTTTTTAAAAAACTCATAGTAGCTTGACAAAGACTTATGAAATCAGCTTTGTCAAAGAGGGGGGCACCCAACTCAAAACCTTCTACTCTAGACGTACAACCTTTTTCTCTTACTTTACAGTGCACTTCATTTGGAGGCTTTGCCGCATCCCAATCTAGGTTGTCTGGTAAATTAACTCGGCTCCTCTCTGCAGAATCCACTTTCTTAAACACATTCATTTCCCCCTCTTCTTTCTCTTTTTTCTTTCATCTTTTCTAAGTAAAATCAGTTTTTATTTTACTATATTCTTTTGTAATTTTATATAGTAATTTTACCATATAGTAAATTTTACATGGTAATTTTATATAGTAATTTTACAAAAGAATATAGCTTGGCAGTCACACCCACAAACTTCCCCTGGTACCATGTAATCTCATCAGTGGCCAAGGCCCAGTGATTATAAACGAATGCTTCCAGAAGAGAGCACCACACAATGCCCTGACCCTGTGCCAGGCTGTCTTCACCAGGGCACCTCGGAGAGGGATGGGTTGAGTTTCCCTCCCTGCCCCAAGCAGATCCCCAGTAGCTGAAAACCTGTAGAATCCAACCACCGCCATGCCCAAGGCCACTCTCCACATGTTCGGATGAGCCTCACCCAAAACGAGATGAACCTCACCAGAGAGCGGACTGGCAGGAAAACCCAGATATGCGGGAACTCATGACTGAGATCTCCAAGCCCGCTTGGAGGAGGACTGGGTCTCCTCCCCCAGGTCCCCAGTTTTCCAGTAGCTTGGCAGTCACACCCACAAACTGCCCCTGGTACCATGTAAGCTCATCAATGGCCAAGACCCAGAGACTATAAACTAAAGTTCCTGGAAGAGAATGGCAGAGAATTTCCTGGACATTATATTCTATCCATAAAAAGTAAAACAAAACAAATAGCCTAGCATTGCCTTTTCGGCAAATTTGAGTGGTGGTGAGACTGGTGTTGAAATATAGAATATAACCAAAGTAGAGAGAGAGTAGGGGGGAAATTGTCTGCCACACAAGCAAGGAAGGGTTGAAAGTGGCGGGGTAAGGGATACTGGGGATTTTGGTGATGGAAAGCGTGCACTGGTGAAGGGATGGGTGTTTGATGATTATATGACCGAAGCTCAAACATGAAAGCTTTGTAGCTGTATCTCATGGTAAATAAAAAAAAAAGGTGGTAATAATAATAAAATAATCAAATAAAGTTAACATTCAGAATAGAATTTAAAAAAAAGTAATGTGGAGTTTATGCCCAATTCAATCAGCTTAATCAATGGCTGAATAAATAGCAGTACTCCTACTTTATTAAAAAAAAAAGTCACTATACGTGCCTTCTGAGCGCAGTAGGCACCACATCAGCCTCATAAGAGTCACTAGTTTGCATAAGTTTTTAATTTTTTTTGGTTAATATATGACATTGTTCATATTGCTACCCCAAGCCACTCATTGTTCAAAGGAATAAGAACTCCTTATTCCTTTATAAGGAGTCCACGTGAGCTTGGGAGTTGGGTAAAACAGAGCAGATGTTTGAGAAAGTAGTTTATATCAGGTTTTGCTTTCTTCCCATTTACACTATCAAAAGCTTCAATATAGCAAAGAACTATATGTAGGCTCAGTTCCATTTTATGAGTTTTTCTACATAAATTAGCCATAATGTGAATTTTATACAAATTGAAAGTTGAAGAAATGCAAGAAGGTAAATGTCAGGTAAAAAAGGATAAGAAATTCTGAGGCACAAGTAGCTAAGCATATGGGACTAACAAAAGATCAAAGTCTTCTGAGCAAGAAAAGATTACACAGCCAATGGAACTTTAACTGAAGTTCCTAGGTCACCAGCAACTGGAAATTTGTTAGGTATGCAAATCCATGGCCCACTGAATCAGAATCCTAGGACTGGGGGTTAGCGATCTGTATTTTTAACAAGCCCTCTTGATAATTCAAATATATACTAAAGATTAAGAACTACTGTATTAAGTGACATAAGAAGCAATTGATTGACCCACAGTTGCAAATGACAAAGCTTTTGCAGACAAGAGGTTTATGACAAGTCTCTATAGGAATGTTTTCAAAGTAAGATAGATCTAGTAAAAGCTGTCAAAGAAATAAGTTATGAAAATGTGACATTAAGGAATAAGAATTCCTTAGTAAAAAAAATTGATGTATGCATATTAAGGGCAGGAAGATGTAATGAATGAATATGCTAATATATAAGTGCTATTACACTAGGAACAGAAGTTTCCCAAAGAGGATTTGTGAAAGTAAGCAATTTGTGAAATCTAAGTAATTTTTTTAAAAGAAGACAACATAGTTAACAAAAAATCAACTTATGAAAATCAAAAATATCAAATAATTTAACAATTTATAGTGAATCTATGTTTTTGTCATTACAAACACTGACTGTAAATTGTACATATATTTTCAATTTCCACTATCACTATTCAAGTCCGAATCATCATCTCCAATAGGATCCTGCTCTTATTGATTGGATGTTTTCCACCAATCCACTTCTTTCATAGAAATTAGTGTTAAATTTTATCATACTAATCACATAACTATAAAAATTAAGCTTGCCACTGCTTATAGCTATCCACAGTTACCCTTTTATATATAACTATTACACGCCTCCATACTAAGTACAGAATATCCTTTTCCAAGATGTTCTTTGGAGCACAAAGATTATTCCAAGCTAAGGCCAATTGATGTTCACAAACTTACAAGAAACTTTGCCACTCCCTTAAAAAAATGATAAATGGGAATAATGGAGCTATTATCCAGGTGCAGAAATCTCATCATAAATAAATTTTCTATCAAAACAGAAAAAAAAGCAATAGACTGATGGGATAAATGTCATTAGAAATCATCTAGTCTTTTCGTTATGTAAGTCCCTCACCACTGTTTGAAGACTCATATCCTGTTCCTTAACTCAAAATAAAAATTCTCATTTTGCCTTATTCATGCATGTCAATAATTTTCCCCCTTCACCTAATAGTCTGATTGAAGTTATTTGATTGTTTTACTAGGCCAGAAGTAATTCAAGGTATAAAGGGAAATTTCCTCTCCATTATTACATGACTATGCCATCTTTATATTTTGTATCCCAAACCTAGAAAAATATTTGAACAAGAAAAAACTCTCCATAAATTGGTAATCAAGAAAAAAATAATTTTTATTAATGAGTGCATTTGAAAACTAAGTATCATTCCTTTGGACAAATTAAATAATTTTAGTTATTTTTGAGAATATTTGTGGTAAGTGAAATAAAATGTATTAAAGATTCAAAGAAAATATCTCCGCACTGATATTTTCCTATTTGCCAGACATAAAAGTGATTCTTTCTTTTATCATCTCTATTCCTTATGGTAGGACTAGCAAAATATAGCTCATAGGGCAATTCCCACTCACCACATGCTTTTTTGCACAATCTGAGAAGTAAAAATGTATTTTACATTTTTAAATGATTGAAAGCATCCAAATAAGCATCATGATGTGAACATAATAAAATTTAAGATATTGTATCCATAAAGTGTATTAACAGATGGGATGGCTTACATTAAAAGAAAGAGTAAATGTTGTAGAATATACAGAGAAAGGGAATCCTAATGCACAGTTGGTGGGAATGTAAATTGGTACAATCATTTTGGAAAACTTTATGGAATTTTCTCAAGAGCTAAAGATAGAGCTAGCATCTGATCCAGCGATGCCACTTCTAAGTATCTATATGAAGAATAGAAAATATTAACACAAAATTCTACATAAATTTTTATTACAGCATTACTTATAATAGTTAAAATACATAAAAAACAAAAAAATCCATATGTAGGTATTTATACATATGGATAGTACATTTATACAATGAAATACTATACAACAATAAAAATGAACAGAATCTCGCCATTCATATAAACCAAAAAGACCTTGATAGAATTATACAAAGTAAAATAAATCAGAAGGAAAAAGACAAAGGATAAGATGATTGCAGTCATGTGTAATAAAGGGATAAAACAGGTAACAAATTGATAACAAAACTGTATAAGAAAGCAAAGGACAATGCCAGCAAAACTACAGGGATCTGTGGGAAAGAGTATGGGGGTTGAGAGACAAGAGGAGTTTCAGGGAAATTTTTTTTAAAAAAGGTTGTGGCATTATTTGAAAGATGTAATAAAGTTAATTAGTAATCACAGTCAAATACATTATAAAATACATATTATAGTTTGCATTAATGCTGCACGATAATGTTTAGAAATTTTGACAGAGAACATATGAATGTTTAGTAATTTTGACAGAAGCCAGTGAAATGTAAAATACTATGAAGTCCATTGCAGATATAAGGGCAGACAGCTAGTTGAGAGCACAGTTGCTTCATGTGTTACACAAAAATTTGATCAATGGCTTTAAATTGACCTGCATTTACTTTCAAAATACCTTGTACTTTCCAGTATTTTTTATTTATATCACAGTTTATTTTATTTTCTGTATTTTTTCTTCCAATTTAAAATTCACAATGGAGGTGTAGCTGACGAAACATCTCATACATAGTTTTTTTCATTCATAACATCAATAGAAATGCTGAGTAAAGAATGGATGTGTCAACATGTATTTAAGATATACACATAAAAATTGTTTTTTTTTGCCATTTTCCTAAGGAGAATTTTATACATTAATTAATCTGAAAGATGGCCAGAAACTTAACAATTTAAATCCTTACCAAAGAAAATTATTTATGGGGCTCTTATTGTTATTTTTTATTATCTGCTTTTTTTCCTAAAGATGATTGTCCATCATTTTAAGAGTTAGGAATAAATTATTTCCAGTGAAAACAAAATAATTCAAACTTCTCCCTATACAAGCAACAATGCTTAGTGAGACATTCTTCTGAACATATTATGACTCATTCTCTAGGAAAAGGTAATGAAAATGATTTGAGAAAGTGTTGAGATAACTTTACTAAAAAAATTACAGATATATTGAGTCTTAAATCTAATAATGAGATGAAATGTAGTAATTTTATTCATTATACACACATATATTACACACTGTTTGTGTATGCATATATATACATAAAAATATATATACATAAAAATTACACACTGTTTGTGTATACATATATATACATAAAAATTCAAAGTCATCTTGGTAGGTATCTTTTTAAAACTTTGTAGTAGATTGTCTAAGATTGTATTGATATTTATAGAAAAGCTTTAGTGAAAGTCTTAATTTTCTTAGATAAGATTAATATAATCTATAATATATAATATATATAATCTATAATATATATAGATTATATATATTAATATAATCTATATCATATAATCAATATGATAGAATTATCAATTGCTAGACAGACTGTAATAACTACTATTCTATTTTGACTATCATAGCTATGCCCGTATATTCAGTATTGGACAAAAATTTACCCAAAAATTGGTCGGAAGTAGGGCACTGTGGTGGATGGAAGTAGACATTTGTGGAAAGTGTGGTACTGGAACATTATATGTATAAAATTTTATCATTAATAGTATTCAAACATGGTGCCTCAAATGAAAAACATGAATAATCTTCATTGCCATTGATGGTGGGACTGGAGCAATAGCAGAGTGGGTAGAGCATTTGCTTGCACACTGCTGACCCAGGTTCAACTCCTCCATCCATCTTGGAGAGCCCAGCAAGCTACCGAGAGTATCCCACTCACACAGGAAGAGCCTGACAAGCTCCCCGTGGCGTATTCGATATGCCAAAAACAATAACAACAAGTTTTGCAATGGAGACGTTACTGGTGCCTGCTCGAGCAAAATCGATGAACAACGGGATGACAGTGCTACAGTGCACTGTCACTGATGATGGGAACTACGAGATCAGATCATTATGTAAGAATAAATAACATGCAAATTCTCATGACAATGAGTATTTCATGAGTTTAAAAATGATCTATTATTAATTAAATAGATATCTTGATTTCAGATCTTACTTCTTTGTAGAAGCTGAGCAATCATTGTCAGTTATATTCTCAAACATTGCATTGTTCTAAGTGATGCCAATTCTTTTTATTGTACCAAAAGAGATGAACTCAAAAGTACAACAAATCTGACTCATCCTCCCTCTGAGAAGTGAAAACTAGGCTAAAAGAAACCTCTTCTCTCTTTCCAGAGAATAATCATAGGCATATGGATTTGGTCAGAGGTCTGTGCCCAGGCAGTGGAGGCATACCTGATTTCAAAGAACCCAAATCAATCTCAGGCAAGCAGAGTGTGTTCCAGACTTCACAGGCATTTACTCATCCAGATGAATATTAGATCACAGAGCTATGAAACTAAAGTGAAAATGAATAAATAGATTTTCTCATTATTAAACATCTAGAAATTAAATGACTCTGGGTCCAATGTCTGGTTGCAAGAGACTAAATTATAAATCAAGCATTTATTCTTTTAAATATTTATGTAATATGTTTTACTATTTGAGACAATGGGCTGTACACTTAATCTAGATATGTGCTAATCAGACTGAAGGTCCTAAAAGACCTCAAATATCTAACCTAGCTTCACAATGATTTTTAAAAAATGTACTCAGTCCATACTCATTTTTCATAAGACCAGAGTATGAATGTTATGCTTATAAAGAGGATTTAAGAGTCCATGTAGGGGCTGGAGAGATAGTACAGCTGATTGGGCATTTGCCTTGCACACGGTCAATCCAGGTTCAATCCCTAGCATCCCATATGGTCCCTCAAGCACTGCCAGGAGTAATTCCTGAGTGAATAACCAAGAGTAACCTCCGAGCATCACTGGGTTTAGTCCAAAAATAGCAAAGAAAAAAGAGTCCATGTAGATACAGACATGAAAAACCACATAAAATGTAATATTAGTTTTTATTCCTTATATCATTAGAATTAGAGCAGAGAGTCTCTTGCCCCCGTGCCTGGCTGTCTTCCCCAGTGCCCCTTGGAGGGGGTGGGTTTCAGTTTCCTTCCCCCACCCCGAGCAGAGCTCCCAAGGTCGAAGACCTACAGAGCCTAACTACAGCCATCCTCAAGGCCCCTCTCCACACGTTCAGACAAGCCTCATACATGAAGGAACGACAGAGGAACCCAGGTGTGTGGGACCCAGGGCTGAGACCTCCAAGCCTGCTTGGATCGGGACTGGGCCTTTTCAGCCCAGATTTCCCATTTTCCAGTAGCTAGGAGGTCACACCCAGGAACTGCCCCTTGAGCCATGTAATCCCACCAATGGCCAACATCCAGAGACATTAAAACCAAGCTCCCAGAATCAACATCTTTAAACCTAGTTCTCTCTCTGGGAGAACCTGGCAAGCTACTGAGAGTTTCCTGCCCACATGGGAGAGCCTTGCAAACTCCCCATGACGTATTCATATGCCAAAACCAGTAAGAATTATGGGCTTATTCCCCTGACCCTGAAAGAGCCTCCAATATGGCACCATTGGGAAGGACTAGTAAAGAGAGGCTTCTAAAATCTCAGGGCTAGGACGAATGGAGATGTTACTGAGACCACTCGAGAAATTCGACAATCAACAGGATGATGGTGGGAATGATGATGATGATGATGATGATGATGATGAAGATGATGATATTATTAGAAGAAAATGTACAATTCAATTCAGTTGTGGTAGAAACATATATACATATGTTTAATATATATGTAAATATATATATAATAGAAGACTAATATCCATGACCAGGGAAAACAGGGGATAGGAGGACTGGTCAACAGTTGAAACTAACCACAAGTGTGTTGAGGGTAGGTAAGATAGAGAAGAGACCAATATGACAATAATGGCTGGGAATGATCACAGTGGGCAAGATCTGAGGGTTAAAAGTAGAGAAAGATATATTCTTGATAACTTCTCAGTATCAATATTGCAAACCACAATGTCCAAAACAGAGAGAGAAAGAGAGAGAGAGACAGAAAGAGAGAGAGGGAGAAGAAAATCATCTGCCATAGAGGCAAGCAGGGAGGGGGGGGTGGCGGGTGATGGGAGTGAACCTGTGGACACTGGTGCTGGGAAATGTACACTGGCTGAGCGATGGGTGTTGGAACACTGTATGACTGAAATCTAATCATGAACAGCTTTCTAAATATCTATCTCACAGTGATTAAGTTAAGAAGTTAAAAAAACAGAAATAAAATGTGCAATTCAGATAGAAGCAGCTATTTAAAAGTTTTATAAAAATAAAATCACATCATTGATCCATAGAAAAAAAAAAAGGAATTTTCTCTGTACAGGTCCTTCACCTCCTTAGTTAAGTTGATTCCGAGGTACTTAATTTTCTGAGGCATGATTGTGAACGGGGTTACTTTTTTCATATCACTTTTTTCTCTCTCATTATTTGCATATAGGAAAGCCAAGGACTTTTGGGTATTGAATTTATAGCCCGTGACTTTACTATAGAGTGTGTAGAAGGAAAGAAATAATAAAACTTAGAGCAAAAATCAATGATATGGAAACCCAAAAAATAATCTGAAAGATCAATGAATCTAAGAGCTGGTTCTTTGAGAAAATAAATAGGATTGATAAACCACTAGCAAGACTCACAAAGAAAGAGAGAGAGAGAACTCTAATAAGCCAAATCAGAAATGAAAGGGCGGATATCACAATAGAAACCAAAGAAATTCAAAAGATCATCAGAGACTACTTCAAAAGTCTGTACACCACAAAACAAGAGAATCTAGAAGAAATGGATAAATTCCTGGATTCTTATAGCCTCCCAAAGCTGAACCAAGATGATTTGGAATACCTTAATAGACCCTTTGCTATCAAGGAAATCAAAACTGTAATCAAAAGTCTCCCCAGAAACAAAAGTCCAGGTCTAGATGGATTCACTAGTGAATTCTTCCAAATATTTAAAGAGGACCTATTGCCAATTCTTCTCAAGCTCTTCCAGGAAATCGAGGAAACAGAAACACTCCCAGACAGTTTCTATGAGGCACATATCACCCTAATACCAAAACCAAACAGAGACACCACAAAAAAAGAAAACTACAGACTGAAAGCTCTGATGAACACGGATGCGAAGATCCTCAACAAAATATTAGCGAATAGAATCCAGCAACTCATCAAAAAGATTATATACCACGACCAAGTGGGATTTGTCCCAGGGATGCAAGGATGGTTCAACATTTGGAAGTCAATCAACATAATCCACCATATCAACAAAAGGGGGCTGGAGCGATAGCACAGTGGTTGGGCATTCAGCTTTCATGTGGCTGACCGGAGTTCGATTCCTCCGCCCCTCTCAGAGAGGCTGGCAAGCTACCCGTGCGTATTGGATATGCCAAAAACAGTAACAATAAGTCTCTCAATGAGAGACGTTACTGGTGCCTGCTCGAACAAATCTATGAGCAACGGGATGACAGTGATCAGTGATCAACAAAAGAAAAGATAAAAACCATATGATCATATCAATAGATGCAGAGAAAGCATTTGACAAGATCCAACACCCATTCATGATGAAAATGTTCACCAAAATGGGCATAGAAGGGAACTTCCTCAATATAGTCAAAGCCATCTACCACAAGCTTATGGCAAGCATTATCCTCAATGGGGAAAAACTAAGGGCCTTCTCTCTAAGATCAGGGACAAGGAAAGGATGACCACTCTCTCCACTTCTGTTCAATATAGTACTGGAATTACTTGAAATAGCAATTAGGCAAGAAAAAGACATTAGGGGCATCTAGATAGGAAAGGAAGAAATCAAGCTCTCACTATTCGCAGATGATATGATATTATATTTAGAGAACCTAAAATCCTCTACCAAGAAACTTCTCGAAACAGTCTATTTTTTTTTGGGAAAAGACTTTCAGGAACATCCCTGATCACTGATTTTGTTTAATCAACACTAGAGAAGCCCACTAGAAATAAATGATAAAAATTTCATCATTCTGGCAGGAATGTCATGGATTTTTTAAAATTCTGCTTCCAAACCTATAGCAGCAAGCAGAAGCTTGGGAATAGAATATGGTGAGGAAGCATCTTAATAAGTTTCCTTTCTAGATAGAAAGCTCAGAAACTTTTGAAATCAACAATACTCTTGCATATTTAAGGACTAAACTCTGTTCCTCTTTTGATTTCCCTCCCCACTTGGTCTTTTGTTGTTATTGCTGTTGTCGTTGTTGTGGTACAACTACTGGCTGTGTTCAGGGCTTCCTCCTGGCTCTGTGCTCAGATATGACTCCTGGTAGGATTCGGGGACACATGTAATGCTCAGTATCCAACCTGGCTCTGCCACGTGCAAGGCAAGCGCACTACCTACTGTACAATTGCTCAACCTCCTGCCTCTCTTTACCACCAGTTTGTCTTTAAATCAAATTGTTGAGAGGCAGGCTGAAAGTAGACTATGGACCAAACATGATGGTCACTTAATACCTCTACTGCAAACCACAACACCCAAAAGCAGAGAGAGAGCAAAAGGGAATGCCCTGCCACAGAGGCGGGTGGGGTGGGGTGGGAGGAGGATGGGGCAGGGGTGGTGGAAGGGATGTTGGAACCATTGGTGGTGAAAAATGGGCACTGGTGGAGGGATGGGCACTCGACCACTGTATGACTGAAGTGCAAGTAAGTAAGTTTGTAAGCCTGTAACTGTACCTCATGGTGATTCACTAATAATTTTTTAATGGAAAAAATCAAATTGTTTTGAAGGAAAATATATAAAACCTAAAAGCTTTGACAACGTATTTGTCACTCATAATGTTTAAAGGACTTAGGGAAGTTGTAGGATGGCATCCCTCCCTGGACATTTAGAACAGGCTTTTCACAAAACATGTGGGTTTGGCATATGGGTAGCTTTTAGCTAAGGTCATATGAGACTATGCAGTCTCACAAGAAACTTTTTCCACACCCTAAACTACCCTGAACAAATGAAAATTAGAAATATTATTCACAGTTAATTTTTTTTATCAGAAATAAACTTTCCATCAGAAAAAAAATACCTATCCATATGGCAGGGAAAATATCTAATCACAAAACAGCTGGTCTTTTTCATAAGTTTTTCCTTTCCTGTCCTTGAAGACCCAAGACCCCTTGCCCATCCCAGTGCTCAAGATGTACATATCTTTACTTTGTTGTGTTGAGAATCTACATTGATATAGATTCTTCCTATATATGTAATTAAACCGGTTCTTTTCCTTCACTAATCTGACCAATGTTAGATTGCTCAAATAGCCTGAAAGGTAAAAGGAAATTTCCTTTCCTCTCCAACAAGCTCAGGGAGAATGTACATCATTAAGAACTAATTAATTTTTAATTAGGCCTTGCTACATTGAAATGTTATAACTCATTTAATAGTAAACAAAACTAGGGTAAAAAGATTACTGGGTTGTACAAAATAAGGCCATGAGCTAATGAAAACCTAAAATACATTTCCTGGCTCCAATAATTCAAAATATTAGTATTAATACTAGTAACTCCTGCTATTATATATTGGTTCATGCATTTAAATAAGCAGTTTAACACATTTTACTTTTTTAATTATAGAAAAGAGTTCAAATATGGAATGGAATATAGAATGCATGGAATCTTCCCATATAAGGGGTAAAAATAGTTCAAATACATTAAGTGGCAAATGCCACAGAGTGTGGATAGCATTATTAGAGTTAGAATCTTAGCAATTTTTCCTGTGTTACACAGAATTATTAGATCAAATCCATAATGTTAATGAACTTGGTAAAAAACATCTTGGAACTGAATCTATACTGAATTTCCCCTAGTGTGAAGCTAGATTACAGAATATAGACTCAAAAGAAAAGAAATTGTGCCTATTATTAAATCCAGCATTTTTCACTACACTGAATTTTGGTTTGAGATAAACTAAGTGTGATACTTTTCTTCTTTTGCAGCAGACACACCCATAATGCCCTGGGATTACTCCCAGTGCTGCTCAGGGGGCTATTAAGGTGAAACCCAGAACAGGCCATTAAGAGATGAAACCCAGAACACTAACATGAAAAGTATGTGATCCAGCCCTTTGAGCTACCCCCAAACTTAATATTTTCCTTTACTGATATTATTTTTCTTTACTGATACTATTTTGATTGGATGATATATTTAAAATACACCTTTTCTTCTGAATATAAATTGATAAGGAAAAGTCCATGACTGGATTAGAAATCTGCTTCTGAGTCATGATAATTTTAGGACAATGAATAAGATCCCTACTTTCAGGCTCATGTGGTTCATGTACAAAATTTATTTGAATATTCTAAAGGTTTTAAATAAGAAGATAGTTGAGAAATCATATTGAATCTAATTAAATGGCTATATTAACTGTGATGATAAAGAATAAAGAAGAAAGGAAAGCAGCTAGATATTGGCAAACTATAAACTACGACTTCTGTCCCTTACTTTCTTGATACTGACAGATATCTCAGCTTCAGGGCTAAAGCTTACAAAGCTGAAATTGGAACGTTCAGTTTTTCTCATTTATATTTGGAAATTAAGATCTAATTTGAGAGTCAGTTGAAGTCGTATATGGGGAAAAAGATGCAAAATAAATATATCAGGTAGAACAACTCTTGCTCAAACAACGAATATTAATTTTATCAAAGTTGACTCATTGATAAATGACTGCAATTTTTCAAAAGTTAACAGGACTTTCATTGCCATTTAATTTCTGGCCAATGGTTCTTTAATGTCTTTGCATAAGAGGAAATGAATTTAAATGGTAGTTAAAAAGCTAGAATTCTGTTAGCTACGAATTTTTCTAAAGTTAATTATAGCTGATGGACCATTTTAAAAGCCATTTGTTCTCAGTAGGAGTAATATGATGCTGCTCTTCTCCATAATTTTAATATATGAGAAACTTTTCCAAATTTTCAGTTAAAGCAGATATTTTACATGTTTTATAATGTCTCCAATTTCTTATGATAAATGAAAAAAGTAAATGTGTTTATTTTAAGAAAGCATACCTTAAGAGTTTTAACAATCCCAACTTCTCATTATTTTTATCTTACCAAAATATAACTAATAATAGCTTTTATAATTTTTGCACGAGCGTACATTTATAACATTTTAAATTATATGGCTACTGTAAGTAAATTTTATTGTGAAATTTTATTCAGAGAAAATAGGTGCTATTTGAATATGAAAGTATACAGGGATTAAATTAAAGGACATATTCTATTTGGAATGCTAATATGTAGTGGGTAGAATTAAAAAACAAAATGAGAATGTATTTTAACAAAGGGAACGAAAATTAAGAAATTAGTGATTCTTATGTTATATCATGTCTTTTCTCAAGGGCTACTTAAATTTTTCCAAAATTCTTTTATGTCAAGTGAATAAGATTCATCTTATTTAGTATCTATTCATATTAAACTAGTACCTATTCATAAACCATAAAAATATTTAACAAGAATACTATTTTGTTCACAACGTTGGAATGATAGGAAAAAATTCTTTTGTCTATTAATTTATAATGAATTCACTGTGATGGTTGACATACCTACATTCTTTTTATGCATGTGACATGTATTTAAAAATAATATCCACAATCTACAGAATGGGAAAGAATATTCACCCAATACCCATCAGATAAGGGGCTGATATCAAGGATATACAAGGCACTGGTTGGAATCTACAAGAAAATATTGTCAAAATGGCAATACTCCCTAAAGCACTATGCAGATTCAATGTGATCCCCATAAGGATACCCATAAAATTCTTCAAAGAAATAGACCAAGCAATCCTGAAATTCATATGGAACAACAAACGCCCACAAATAGCTAAAGCAATTCTTGGGAAAAAGATGATGGGAGGCATCAGCCTCCCCAACCTTAAACTCTACTACAAAGCGGTAACAATTAAAACAGCATGGTACTGGAACAAGAACAGAGCCGCAGACCAATGGAACAGGGTGGAATATCCCTACACACCACCTCAATTGTATGAACACCTAATCTTTGATAAGGGAGCAAGAAATGTGAAGTGGAGCAAGGAAAGCCTCTTTAACAAATGGTGCTGGCATAACTGGTCAAACACATGTAAAAAATGGGTTTAGACCTCGACCTGACACTATGCACAAAAGTCAGATCAAAATGGATTAAAGACCTCAACATCAGACCACAATCCATAAGGCACATTGAAGACAAGGTCGGAAAAACCCTCCACGATATTGAAGCCAAAGGTATCTTCAAAGATGACACGGAACTAAGCAATCAAGTAGAAACAGAAATAAACAAATGGGACTATATTAAACTAAGAAGCTTCTGCACCACAAAAGATACAGTGACCCGAATACAAAGGCAATCTACAGAATGGGAAAGGATAATTGATATCAAGGGTAGATAAGGCACTGGTTGAACTCTACAAGAAGAAACCATCCAACCCCATCAGAAAATGGGGCAAAGAAATAAACAGAAACTTTCTCAAGGAAGAAATATGAATGGCCAAAGGCACATGAAAAAATGCTCATCATCACTAATCATCAGAGAGATGCAGATCAAAACAACTATGAGATACCACCTCACACAACAGAGACTGGTATACATCCAAAAAAGCAACCGCTGTTGGAGAGGATGTGGGGAGAAAGGGACCCTCCTACACTGCTGTTGGGAATGCCGACTGGTTCAACCCTTCTGGAAAACAATATGGTTGCTCCTCAAAAAATTAGAAATCGAGCTCCCATTTGACCCAGCAATACCATTTCTGGGAATATACCCCGGAGAGGCAAAAAGATATAGCCAAAATGACATCTGCACATGTATGTTCATCGCAGCACTATTTACGATAGCCAAAATCTGGAAAAAACCCGAATGTCCAAGAACAGATGACTGGCTAAAGAAACTATGGCACATCTACACAATGGAATAATATGCAGCTGTCAGAAAAGATGAAGTCATGAACTTTGCATACAAGTGGATCAACATGGAAAGTATCATGCTAAGGGAAATGATTCAGAAAGAGAGAGACAGACATAGAAGAATTGCACTCATCTGCGGAATATAAAACAACAGAATGGAGGCCTATCACCTAAGAATAACAGAAATAAGTACCAGATTTGCTCCATGGCTTGGAGACCAGCCTCACATGCTGGGGGAAAGGGCAGCTCAGATAGAGAAGGGAGGATTACCAAGCAAAAATATGGTGGGTGGACCCATTCGGGATGGGAGAGGTGTACACGGAGCAGACTATAGACCGAACACATTGGCCACCACCATTACTAACCACAATGCCCAAAGAAGAGAGGGAACAGAGGGGAATGCTCTGCCAAAGAGGCGGGTTGGGGAGGGGAGTGGGGTGGGAGGGGTTAGGAGGGATGATGGGGGTCATCAGTGGAGAATGGGCACTGGTGGAGGGATAGATACTTAAGCTGCTTATGACTGAAACACAAGCACGAGAATATGTAAACCTGTATCTGTACCCCCACGGTGATTCATTAATAAAAAAATTTTAAAAAACTGGGGGCTGGAGCAATAGAACAGCCGGTGGGGCGTTTGCCTTGCACGTGGCCGACCCGGGTTCGATTCCCAGCATACGATATGTTCCCCTGAGCACCGCAAGGGGTGATTCCTGAGTGCAGAGCCAGGAGTAACCTCTGTGCATTGTCGGGTGTGACCCAAAAAGAAAAAAAAAATTTTAAAAAACTGAACAAATAAAATGCCAGCTTTATGTAAGAGCAATGCAAGAAGAGCAAAGGTAGAGTCAGGAGCTAGAAAAAAAATTTAGAAATTGAGCTCCAAGTTGACCCAGCAATACCACTTCTGGGAATATATCCCAGAAAAGCAAAAAAGTACAGTTGAAATGACATCTGCACTCGAATATTCATTGCAGCACTGTTTACAATAGCCAGAATCTGGAAAAAACCTGAGTGCCCGAGAACAGATGACTGGTTAAAGAAACTTTGGTACATCTACACAATGGAATACTATGCTGCTGTTAGAAAAGATGAAATCATGACCTTTGCATATAAGTGGATCAACATGGAAAGTATCATGCTAAGTGAAATGAATCAGAAAGAGAGAGACAGACATAGAAAATTGCACTCATCTATGGAATATAAAATAAAATAACAGAATAGGAGACTAACACCCAAGAATAATATAGATAAGTACCAGGAGATTGGCTCCAAGGCTTGGAAGCTGGCCCCACAGGTTGGAGGAAGGGGCAGCTCATATAGAGAAGGGAACACCAGGTAAAGTGTGGTTTGAGGACCCGCACGGAATGGGAGATGCACACTGAAAATAGAATATAGACCAAACACGATGGCCACACAGTGCCTCTGTTGCAAACCACAACACCCCAAAGGAGAGAGAGAACAAAAGGGAATGCCCTGCCACAGAGGTGGGGTGGGATGAAGGGTGGGAGGGATACTGGGAACATTGGGGGAGGGAACTGGGCACTGGTAGAGGGATATAAACAAAATGCAAACATGAACTTTTATACGTTTGTAACTGTAACTCATGGTGATTCACTAATAAAAAAACAAATTAAAAAACTAATATCCAGAATTGCAACTTTGTTTTTTTTTTGTTTTGTTTTGTTTTGTTTTGTTTTGTTTTGTTGCTTTTATGGTTACATCTGGCGATGCACAGGGGTTACTCCTGGATCATGCACTCAGGAATTACTCCCAGCGGTGCTCGGGGAACCATATGGGATGCTGGGAATTGAACCTGGGTTGGCCGCTTGCAAGGCAAACATCTTACCCACTGTGCTATCTCTCCAGCCACCACAGAATTGCAACTTTGAAAAATTTCTCTTAAACTTTTCCTAAGTTATCATGAATGTGGAGGGAGGGGAGCGATGGCACAGCAGGTAGGGCATTTATCTTGCAAGAGGCCGACCTGGCTTCAATTCCTCTATCCCTCTTGGAGAGCCCAGCAAGCTACTGAGAGTATCTCACCCACACAGCAGAGCCTGGCAAGCCCCCCGTGACGTACTCAATATGCCAAAAACAGTAACAAGTCTCACAATGGAGATGTTACTGGTGCCCGTTCGAGCAAATCGATGAACAGTGGGATGACAGTGATACAGTGATACAGTGATCATGAATGTGAGTTGTGTAAATGATAGGTAGATGTTTTCTAACTACAAAATGATATTATAATATGACAGTCTAAAAGAGAAGTAATTTTTAAATTGCTGAATAAAAAAGGGGAAATAACCTGGTTCAAGGGAGCACAAGAACACAAGTTGCAACTGATCTTGACTATTAGTGACTTTATTATAAATACTTCAATTTGAAACCAATGCAGATTGATTTAAAAGCACTTCATCTAGTCTCAGCAATGTTAGTACATTAATTACATTTGAGTTTACAAAAAGGAAGATGCTTCATTAATCAAGTATATTTAAGACTATTTTATCTCATGATTTTTAAATATATGAATTACATAATCTTGAAACTTTCAGTACTGAAAAATGCTCTTCTGCACGGCCAGGGGTGGTTCCTGAGTGCAGAGCCAGGAGTAACCCCTGTGCATCGCCAGGTGTGACCCAAAAAGCAAAAAAAAAAAAAAAAAAAAAATGCTCTTCTACAAATGAGTTCATACACATTGATAAAAGTTGCGGCCTTGAGAATTAGAAAGCTGGTTTCCTTTGGACTTCAGATAAAAATTTATAAGATTGAGCAGTGTTACAAGTGACAAAAATCCATTGACTCAGACCTATGGAGTGCGGAAGAAAGCTTAAAGAACTGAAAAACATGTTTGGCATATGGAAAACTTGACTTGGATTCTAGATACTACATATTTCCCTGAGCAGTACTGAGTAACAGGAAGATTTCCCAGGCTACATTAGTACTTCTTGGAAGTCTTCCCCTAAAATGACTCAATTCTGGGAGAAAATAAATTGAGAACATGACCTTTTCAACTATCAGTTATCATGGTTTATCATGGCATACAGAGAGGGAGTAAAGAAATAAACAGAGTTAAAGAGATTTACACAGAGATGAGCAATTATTATGAGTTATTAATAATAACTAATAGTCCAGGTACCTATTTAGAAGTAAATAAATCAAAACTAAATAGGACCGTCCTAGAAAGCAAATTCTTAAACTTTTTCCACTCAAGATCCATGAAAATATTATTTTTCAAATATAACTTTTTTTCACACCCGGCGATGCACAGGGGTCACTCCTGGCTCTGCACTCAGGAATTAACCCTGACAGTTCTCAGGGAACCATAGGGGATTCTGGGAAGCAAACCCAGATTGGCCACGTGCAAGCAAATGCCCTACCTGCTGTGCTATTGCTCCAGCCCTCAAGCTTAACTTTAAAGTTCAACTTTATCTCTCAAGAAGAGACTTAAAAAACCATACTAAAGTCATACTAAAAAAGGACCTAAAAAGGAACATGCTATGGTACTAAAATGTAAGGTAAGGAAGAGAACTCAGGAACATCATCTTTGTCCCCTGAGTCACTGCCCAATGCTGCCTGTGACAAGGGGAATGCATTCAGCCAGCTAGGCAGCTTGGCACGGCGCAGCCCAGCCAAGGTGTACAAGTACCAAAGCCAGGTGGGCGAGGCATTGGGGCTCTGGAGAGAAATCAGGAAAGCCATCATATTATTCTATAGATATCTAAGTCAGTCAAATTTAGGGATGCTTCTGAATCCATGAATATAAAAATATGAAAGGTTGTTTCTACAGTCTCTCATATATACCATCTGATGCTCATTCGCAATCTACAATCCAATGCATAAAGACCTGAGCCTATACTGACATGGAGCATGGGAATGTAAGCCCTACCCTCTGTTGGACTTTGTATGAAGGCAACCATTCAGATCTGATGCTTTTTGAATGATGCATTATGTATTCCTTTTTTCTCTCCATAAAGAAGAAGCTATTATTTAAAATGCTAATAAATTCATGGAAAAATAAAACAGGACAATAAAATGGTATTATTTTTACCATACTCTCTCCTGGTAGTCTCCATCCAAAATATTATATTGAGGGTATTATTATGCATTTAAGGAAAATTGTAAAAGTGATGTCTAATTTCACTCAAATTAGAATATCTTCCTCATTTTAGCTTGTGTAGATACATAATGGTACTTATTCGGTTTATTTTTACTTTTTGGTTTGTTTTTGGTGCTCAAGGCTTACTTTGGCTCTGCGCTTAGGAATCACTCTTGGAGGGACTCAGGATTGTGTACATATATATATATATATATACATATATATATGTTGCCAGGGATATATATAAACACACACACACACATACACACACATATATATGTTGCCAGGAACTGAACCACATGGACTGCATGTAAGGGAAGGCCCTACCCATGTACTATTTCTCTGGTTCAATGAGTTTTGATTACATATTCCTGAAACATATTCTATAATTCAATATTGCTTTAATAGAAACAGAAAAGGATCCAAAACAATTTTTTAAAAAAAGGGCTTCCTAAGGCTCTTAAGAAGAGAGAATACAGGGGTAAGGCATTTATCTTATTGCATGCCACTGATTGAAGTCCCATTCTTGACACAGCATATGGTTCCCAGAGCACTGCCAGGAGTGATCCCTGAGAATAGAGCCAGGAGTAAGTCCCATGTACCACCTCTAAAGGCCCAAACCCCTCACCCCCATCGTTGCCACCCAGAATAAGGAATTTCTAACTCTGAAATATTCTGTTTCTCACTTCTCTTCCTTACTACACACTTCAAATCCAAATGTATATCCCATAAATCATCCATATTAGATCCAGAATATAGAAAATGTTCCTGTTTCTCAACTTCTAAAACCTGTTCTGTCTTAATCTCTAACTAAAAACTTTTCAAAGTTTTCATTATTTATGTGATGTCATTGCATATGTGAAAGTTATATACTACTTACATAGTTATTGTGTCCTTGTATCTCCTGTACTTTAATTTAGAGTTAAATTAGAAATAATACATGACCAAATATTTTCCCATAATGTGTTTAAATTTATGAAATTTCAGTCTCGGTTCTATTTAATAATTCCATAATTAAGAATGTATATAGAGAGTGAAGAATCCGGGCCAGTGGGCACTGCAAGCCAGAGAATGCTCTGAATCCCAGAGCAGGCTAACAACACCGGGATGCCAGATGGAGAAGGTGCAGCCACCCACCTTCTCCAGATGGAGTCCGGGTGACATTGAGCTTCTACTAACGTGGCTCCAGTATGTGGGACTGGGACTATTTCTCCAAACCTTTCCTGATATACAAAAAGCTGTTCAGGAACAGCTCCCCCACCCCTGAGCAGTCATTATCCCAGAGGCACAGAAACCAATCTCGGAACACAGCAGCTGCTGGCAGATATATTCCTGGACTATGAAGTAAGCTATGGCCCCGTGCAGCCCTGGGAGGGGGAAGGGCTTTTGTCCCTTGGCTTTTTCCCCTTTGCAGCAGCATGGCGACCGCCACCTTTCAGAGCCAATTGGACAGAGAGGTAGGAACTTGAGTGATGGGACTCACTGGAAATTTTGCAATGGGGGGGAGGTGCAGAACCGGCCTTGCTCCCTGCCCAAATGAGTCCCCGAGCAGCCATCCACAAACAGCTCCTACACTCCTAACAGCCATGATCCCAGAGGCACACAAACCAATCTCAGAACGCAGCAGCTGTTGGCAGAAATATCTCTGGACTTAATTACTAAACTACCAGAATCCCGAAACTGGGCGGCCACTTTCGCAACCATGCAACATCATATGCTCTTTGTTATCAACAATAGAAAACATATGATCTAATGATGCCATTTTGTCAGGTCTGATTGTTGGGGGGAAAGCTCCAAATAATAATAGTGGGTATTCTGTCAAAAATTGAATGTAATCAAAGTAAAGAGAGAGAAAAATGAAAATCATCTGCCACACAGGGAAGGGGAATGGGAGGGGGATATGCTGGGGTTCTTGGTGGTGGGACATGGGTGGTGGAACATGGTGAAGGGATGGGTGTTTGATCAATGCATGACTGAGACTTGATCTTGTAACTGATCTCACGGTGATTCAATAAAAAAATAAATAAAATAATAAAAACAAAAATTTTAAAAAGAATGTATATAGAAGTTATTAAAGAATAATCTATTTATATTTATAGATGTAACTTTCCTTATTATTGGTACCATAATGAGAAAGAGGAAATGTCACCATATACCAAGGTGGAAATAAAATATTTTTAAAATGTTAATGACAAATACTACAGTGGTGATCGTGGTGATTTTTTTAAAAAGGAGCATGAGGAGTTCACTTCTAAAATCAACTGGATAGAAAGGGACAATCACAGTTAAATCTGAAAGACTCATTCTTGTGGTTTCTAAGCTTTTAGCAATTTTACCAGTTCCTAGTAGAAAATAATTTTAAAAAACAGGGTATTTATAATTTCATTGTGCTTCTTAGACAATGGTTATTCTTTTTTAATATTAATAAGTGTTTCTTAAATATAAGAAAATTAAAATTCCCTGTTGGGTTTGTTAAAAATTAAATTATAATATTCTACTCATATACATTCTAATTTGGTCAGTGTGAAATAGAGTTTAGGAAACTACGCTTTTAATTGAATCTTATTATTTGAATACAAGTGAATGCCACTAGTCCACCATTTCATGCTACTAAGATATTTCTCTAAATATTATTTCACTCATGATTGAACTAACTGTATTGCAATTTGTGCATGTCAGAATGTGTGTATATACTGTATGTATACATCTATTTATCTATTTATGATAGCGATATGTATACATAGATATATGTATACAAAGGATTATTTTTCCTTTACTTCTTTGTGACCCCTTGTGAATGCATGTGCTCTATATTTAATCAGCAACATAATGTCTAATACCCATTAAGGCTTAGGGCTGAATTATGACTTTGGAGGAGTTTGAAATGAGTCAGACAGTATAATGGAGCTACATATAGTTGCAATTCTTTGTGAGACTCTGATGCTATCACAGTCATATGAAAGAATAATAAAATACATTTAGAATAAGTAGTGTGCAATAATCATTATATTATGATTTGCACAAATCATTGATTTTTAAGAAAAATAGGAAATAACTTTCCTCTGGTCTGTTGAAAATAAAATGAGAAACTGTATGTGAATTTTTCTAAGTAATAAATTTATAAAATGATGGTAGAAAGTATATTAACTATGTCATTGTTCCTGTTGAAAGAAGATAGCTTTTCTGATTAGCAATTTCAAGGTTAAAGACTAAAACTTGTTTAAAAATTTAATGCAGCAAATGCTGAAAATTATCTTGCCTATATTTTCTAATCAACTTTTTATATTCAAGAATATTATACCATTGTGTTATTTTTCTAATTAAAGAATGATCCTCATTTTAGGAAAAAATATCATCCTAATATTTTAGAATATTTATTATACTATACTATATCCCCTGACACATTTATTTAAGAAATAGTAGGGAGTATGTGAATTTCATCAAGCTGGGAACAATATCACACTCCTGGCACCATGCCTTCTGTATTATCTCTCCTGCCACGAAATTTAATTTTTTATTAAAAACAGATTTTTATTTAGAAATTGGGAAGAAGAGGAGGGAGAGGGAGAGAGAGAGAGAGAGAGAAATGCATTCAAAAGACAATGATTTTCCAAGGGAGAAGAAGGTCCCCAGTACAACATTCCAGCATTAAAGAATGAAGTATGAAGTATAAAGCATGAAGGTATGAAACTATACATCACCCATCACAAAAGGGGAAGAGAGATGTGGGCCACATGTGCTCGGGAACCATGTACCGAGTCAACACATCTGTCCTAAAATTGATTTTTAATTTTACTTATAGTATCATAGTAACACAATTTGAATTCAACTGAACATACTATGATGAATGTTTAAGTCTGGGGAGGGGGGTGAGTCAGAAACTATTAAATTCAAGTCCGAGAATCCCTGAAACTGCACTTGTTTCATTATTGGTGAAATAGAGAGACTTGACAGTATTTATCTTTCAGCAAAATGAGGCCTAAGTCAGATATTTCACTGGTATTATGTTTTTTCATTTTTAGACCAATGATCATATTATCAAGTATAGATACTTGTCAGCATAATCTGTTATAAATAAAAATATTGCATATTATCAGAAAATTATAATGGTCAACGAGTGGAGGAAAAGTTGATGAAACTCATGTAGAAATTTTTTTTCTAAAACTTTTGATATAACTGGAAAGTTAGCTAAATTATGCTGATTCTACCATGTAAAATCTCAATTTCCCTGAGCCACAAATTTATAAAAAGTAATAAATAGCAACTTATAAAGGAGTAATAATAGAATGCAATAATGAATGCTGCTATCAATTTTTTTACAAGTTTGGGTTAAGGTTATAGCTAAAATGAAGATGTTAGTTTTAGCCACAATTTTTTAATTGCATAGTAATTTAATCTGGTTTAAACTGCCTTTTATAGATCTGGGTTTCATGAAAAATTTTCTTGACCCCATATTATGTTTTTATTGCATGCACTGATAGACCTTCAAAGATTTCATTCTTCAACTACCTATCTAATCTTCCTGTAAGCCTCTGTTGAGGCCAATCATTCATTGTGAAGCAGAAACAATCTTTGGCTTGTTCTTTTTAATTCCTGCTGCCTCAAATTCTGTGAGACTAATTTTAAAAAATGTTTATCTTGCTAATTTGGAGTTATTTTGTTATACAGCAAGAGTAATAGGAACAGGATTTCTAAGTACCCTACTATTCAATGAATGTATTATAAAGGCACTACTAAAGTTATTAATAGAATGAGTACGTCTTTTTTTTTGAGAATTCCTTTTAGAGTGATAAGGATTAGGTTAGAAATAAACGGTAATTTTCTGATAGAATTATTGTGAGTTCTTAAAACAAATTAGGAAAAGTGATTTTGAAATAAACAAGACAAATTTGAAGAATAAAATTTTAAGTGCCCTCTCTTGTTATATTTAAGACATACCTTCTTAATTAGAAAATGAGTTGGTTAACTCTAAAAATCCCTTTAAATCTCTGCCCTTCACATATTTGCACAGAGTTTGTGCACTATGTGCAGAATTCACTAGTAATGGAATATGGTGAGTGAAAAGACAAGAAGAAGTATAAGATATTTAGGATTGCTATTTATGTTGTGTCTTCAGATATCCTAACATTGGCTTCCTGGATAATGCAGAGAAGGTATTTCCTTTGATAAGTAAATTCCCTTTTAAAAAATTGTACTCTGATTCAAACTTTGCAATAAGCCAGGACTAGATATAAAGAATCACTACAAACTTCACATGGGAGGCTCAATTTTATTTTGAAAACTAATAAAAACTGCTACTTCTGATTCACAGAAAAAAATTGCTCTAGGTGATATGTACCTATCTTTTATTCAGTATTAAATCTTACTGCTATTTTTTTCAATATATAATACATCTAAGTTTATTTATTTTGTTAAGGCTTTTACATTGTTTCAATGTTATATTATAATGCGTATTATAAAAGAACATGCTGATTTTAAATTCGTCATATTAGTAAAAGGGGAATAAAGTATTAAGAGACCAAAACTCAGGGCCTATGTTTTACTCTACCAATTTAATCACTAGCTCTAGCAAGTAAATTCTTGCTTCTCTTTAGGGTCTAAAATCTAAAAAGAAGTTGTAGATTTCCATTCAAACTATGTAATTTAATGACTATCTACTAAACTATGTCCTAAGAGATTTGAATTCTTGGATATTGCATAAAACAAAAATCTAATGATGTTCAATATAAGTACTATGGTTCATCTTCCCAAGCCTTCATGAATAATTATACAGTACAGTCAAAACAAATTTCTATGTAATAAATTACATATCACAGTAAAATAGGCAATATTTAATCTCTGAATGAAGAAATAAAATCATACATAATATCATTAATAAGCAAAAATACTATAAAATCATGCATAATAATATTTTTTTTAAAATTTTTTATTTTTTTTTAATTTTTATTAAATCACCATGCATGTGGAAAGTTACAAAGTTCTTAGGTTTATATGTCAGTTATACAATATTCAAACACCCATCCCTTCACCAGTGCCCATATTCCACCACCAGAAACCCCAGTATACCCCCCGCCCCCACCCCCTACCCCCTACTGTATAACTAATGAATTTCACTTCATTTTTTCTTTACCTTGATTACATTCCATAATTCAACACAAAACTCACTATAGTTGACATAACTCTCTCTCTCTCTTTTTTTTTTTTCTCTTTTTCCTTTTCCCTTTTTTTTTTCTTTTTCCCCCTCATCCCCCTTCCTGCGCCTCATAGTATGGTGTACTCCACGCCACGTCGGCCAGCGTGGGGCTTTTCCTTAGTTCACAGTCCAGAGGTGGCTGCTACATTAAAAACCTTCAATATTTTCAACAAAAACTTACTGTTATTATTTGGAGTTTCCCCCCCAAGTCAGACCTGTTCAAATGGAACCAATTCACATTGCTGAACAATTATAAATGTTAAGTCGCGCGGACGCGGCAGCGTCTGCACGGTTTTGGATTTCTGTATAAAGTCCAGGGAAAATTCTGCCAGAAATTACATAGCCCAGCTCACAGTCCCAGTGCATTGCTGTAAGAAGTCTCTGAATTCAAAGTCTTTAGGCGCAGAGGGTCCGATTCGCGCTCAGCAGCTCCGGGTTTATCTGGGCCGAGGGCGTGCCGGTTACGCCCCCTTCCCATGAGTTCCTGGGAGCCCCCAAAGTAAAATCCAAATACCTGTGGGTCTGGAATCAGAAGATGGCGCCTGCCACATGGTGCCGCCAGCCCGCCGCTTTCCATGCAGGAAGACAGGGTGGGGAGGAAAAAAAAAAATCCCAGCAGCACCGAGTTGTAGCCCAGTTTGGTGTCCCAATGCATTGCTCTCGGGTGCTGCGCTGGATGCCCGAATGTGTTACATCTTTGGAGTCAAAGTCTTTAAGCGCCGCAGAGGGTCCGATTCGCGCTCAGCGGCTCCGGGTTTATCTGGGCCGAGGGCGTGCATAATAATATTATTGAGAAAAATCCACTAACAGCATTTTTTTAAAAGGCCATCAATAGCCACAATTTCTCTACTTACCATAGCCAAGAACTCTTGCCCTTTTTTTGGGTTTTGTTTTTGTGCCAGGCAAGGCAGTGCTCAGGTCTTACTCTTGGTTTTGTGCTCAGGGATTACTTCTGTCGGGGCTCAGTGGACTATATGAATTCTAGGGATGAAACTCCACTTGACTGAATGTATGTCAAGCATCCAACCGGCTACATTCTGGCCACCGCGTGCTTTTCTAATGATGTATTTCTTTTGTTCTTTCAACATTTATAGAAATTAAGTAGTGTTATTATTCATGTTTCATATTTAAGGAAATCTCGACACAGAAAAGTTACTTTCTTTCCAGATCATCAAGTTAGTAAGTTGTACGGTCTGATCTGATTAAACAGTCCAGTTGATATATCAAACACCAAGTAATATCTCATGAAAAAATGTCACTGTTACTGTATCACTGTCATCCCATTGTTCGTCGATTTACTTGAGTGGGCACCAGTAACATCTCTATTACACTCAACCCTGAGATTTTAGCAGCCTCTTCTAACTCGTCTTTCCCAACGATTGCAGGCTCTTACAGGGTCAGGGAAATGAGACCTAACAATGAAAAAATATAAAAAGATAAAAAATTAGGGTCTGCAATATAAGTTTCTAAGGAATCATGGAGTATTTCTCAATTAAATTGGTATTTATTGAGAGAATTAAATTTTAAAGTCCAAAGATATTTATTGATGTTGCTCAACGCCATTTTGCCGCAACAGTCAGCAGTAAGAACCCGGGCCAGCGGCACCGCAAGCCGGAGAATGCTTCGGACCCCAGACCAGACCAACAACACCGGGGCACCAGACGGAGAAGGTGCAGCCAACCGGCCTTCTCCAGATGGAGTCCCGGTGACACTGAGCTTCTACTAACATGGCTCCGGTATGTGGGACTGGGATATCTCTCCAAACCTTTCCTGATATACAAAAAAAATCGCTCAGTAACGGCTGCACCACCCCTGAGCGGCCATTATTCCAGAGGCACAAAAACCCAGCGGCTGCTGGCAGCTACACTCCTGGACTTTGAACTAACCTATGGCCCCGTGCAGCACCGGGATGGGAAGGGGTTTTGTCCTTCGGTCTTTTCCCCTTTCGGCAGCATGGCGACTGCCACCATTTGGTGCCAATTGGACAGAGAGGTAGGAGCTTGCAGTGATGGGACACACCAGAAATCTTGCGATGGGGGAGGCAAAACCGGCCCTGCTTTCTGCCCAAATGAGACCCCAAGTGGCCACCCATGAACAGTTCCCCCACTCCTGAACAGTCATGATCCCAGAGGCACACAAAGCAGTCTCGAAATGCAGTGGCTGCTGGCAGAAATACCTGTGGTCTCAATACCAGAATCCCAAAACTGGGCGGCCACTTTCACAACGGTGCAACATCATATGCTCTTTGTTATCAACAATAGAAAACATACGATCTAATGATGCCATTCCGACAGGTCTGACTATTGGGTGGAAAACTCCAAATAATGATAGTGAGTTTTCTGTCAAAAATTGAATTTTATCAAAGTAATGAGAGAGTAAAGTGAAAATCATCTGCCACACAGACAAAGGGGGAGAGGGAGGGGAGTCTGTTGGGGTTCTTGGTGGTGGAACATGTGCACTGGTGAAGGGATGGATGTTTGATCACTGTATGACTGAGACTTGATCCTGAAAGCCCTGTAACTGTTCTCATGGTGACTAAATTAAAAAGCATAAAAAAATAAAATAAAATAAAAATAAAATGTTAAAATAAAAAAATAAAATAAAAGTTCCTTTGATGGAAAGATACTTATTGATGTTAAGAATCAACTTCTCTTCTCTTTTAGAAACTACTAATTACATATCATATTTGAAATAAATAACAACTATAGTCACTCCAATTACTTTTGTGTTCTGACTCACACAAGAAGTTGTGACTGAGAAAGTCTTCAAGAAATGTTTTAATAAGTTTATAATTCCAGTTCATCTTCTTCTCGACTGATGAATGTCAAAAATCTTTTAGTTACAATGACAGAATCCCAGGGGAAAATATACAAAAGCAGTAATGATTTGATTTATATAACAGACATACTTGAATAATCACCAAATTAAGTGAGTAAATACAGCATCGAAGCATTCAGCTTCTAAAATAAAAGATTAAATTCAAAAGCAAATTAACTATCCACTACGGATTCTAATTTGTACTTGCTTTTTGTTTTTTCTTTCATTTGATTTTCCTGATCCTCTTTAAACATCCTTAGTATCACCATATGAAGCCTTGAGTTCAATTCCCTTTGAACCAGAGCAGTAGTACAATGGCAAAGCATTTGCCTTGCACATGTCAGACCCGTGTTCAATTTGCAGCATACCATGTGGTCTCCCCAGCACTGGCAGGATTATTTTTTTCAACTAAACACATGCTTTACTTTTTTAAAAGTTCATCTTCCTAGGTGAAAAAATAGGTTTCATTTGGAATGTTATTCGAGGAGAAAGAGAGTGTGTAACACACTCAAGAGAGAACACAGGTTTCTCCAGAGTAGAGAGAGTTGTAGTACACATCTCATCATTGGATATGAAAGTGTGAAAGTATACACCTCAAGGGAAGACATGAGGGCAACACATGCCCAGGCACCACAAGCAATGGAAGAAACACATGAACACAGCAGCATATGTGCCATCGGGAGTAATTCTTGAGGGCAGAGACAGACGTCAGCCCTGAACATCTCTAGATATTATGCACCACCCCCCTTCACACAGACACATGGGTAATTTATTGCCACAAACATATATACATATGCATATATGCTGGAAATTTGTTGTGTTGTATAGGACAGACACTTATACCTTACTATAAACTTTCAAAACAGTCACATTTTTGTAGAGTATAGCCAAATTTGACTGGAAAAATTATTTATGCAACAAAATATCTATCTTCGTCAAGGCACTTAATACCACAGGAAAGTTGTTAGGGAGTATTCTATTTGCCGTGAAATAAAGCCATGTTTGTGGTATCAGAACTATTGTAGTTCAGGATAATTTCAGTGCATCCTTTCTGGTAGAATCTGAAGATTATATTCAACTGCTAAAGATCCTTCTTAAAATCACTATGAGTATATATATTTTTTATTGGGTATATATATTTTTATATAAATAGATATATATTTTTCTATATATCTCTGAAAATCTCTTTACTGTAGTAAATTTAGTATGTTGAATTTTATACTTGAGGCTCTAAGGTGTTCAAAAAGAAGTGTATTTTTCAGTAACAATAGTTCCCTGTGTCAAAATTTCCTGACCCCAATTCCTTCTCCCACTTTTAAAGCAGCCTTGAAGATCACTAATATCATAACTGGAAACTATAGAAATAACAGTTTAAAAATTATTGAATGGGAAAATTTGGTGTTTACTCCCTATTCTCATGATTTTAACTATCTATAACATCCCCAAACAACTATATTTTCAAAGCTCATTTTAATTTAGGGGTTGGAGCAATAGCACAGTGGGTAGGGTGTTTATCTTGCATGTGGTTGACCCAGGTTCAATCCCTCCACCCCTCTCAGAATGCCTTGCAAGCTACCAAGAGTATCTCGCCTGCATGGCAGAGCCTGACAAGCTATTCGTGACATATTCGATATTCCAAAAATAGTAACAAGTCTCACAATAGAGACATCACTGGTGCCCACTCGAGCAAATCGATGAGCAACAGGATGACAGTGATACAGTGATACATTTTAATTTGAGTTGGTTTTGATCAGTGAACTTATTGAAAATTATTATCACACATATTAGACTTAAAACTGTCAATTAGCCTATATCAAATACTTGCTCTATCTTTAAATTTCACTTTTAATTATTAACACAAGAAAATTTAATACAGCAGAACATCCTGACCCCACGCTAGGCTGTCTTCACGGGGGCACCTCGGAGTTGAGTTTCCCTCCCTGCCCCAAGCAGAACCCCAGCAGCCTAAAACCTCCAGAACCCAAACGTCACCATGCCCAAGGTCACTCTCCACATGCTCTGACAAGCTTCACCCAAATGGGAACCGGCAGAAAAACCAAGTTGGCAGGTTCTGTGACTGAGACCTCCAAGCCCGTTTAGATCGGGACTGGGCCTCCTCCCCTTAGCGCCCCAGTTTTTCAGTAGGTTGGCAGTCCCACCCACAAACTGACCCTGGCACCATATAATCTCATCAACAGCCAAGATCCAGAGACTATAAACCAAAGCTCCCAGAAGAGAGTGATTCGGAATTTCCTGGAGCATGTGACCTCTTACACTATAGCCCACTTATGTACCAAAAGTAACACACATTTGTTTGGTTTTAATATACTTGCTTGTATTCTCTTATATATGGGCTTAAATGACTCCAGAATGAAATATAACAACATGCAACAGCCTTCACACACTTTACTCTTATTGTGGTGGAAAGGTGCTTGTTGGTGGGATTGGTGTTTGAATATTATCTGCAATGAACTATTGTGAACTACTTTATGAAAATAAAATATATAAGAATTGGAAAAAAAAGAAAATTTAATACCTGATCTCTATACAATCCTAACCCTAATAGTAGTGCTCACCCTAATCTTAATCCTAATCCTATAATTACCTTGACCCTATGCCTAAATCCACCAATTATACTAAATTTAACAATCACCTATAATTTGTATTCACTTTTAACTTTAAGCACAGCCAAATTAAAAAATCTAACTAATACAGAGCACTAACTCTAACTCTAATTTTAATCCTAACCCCAATCTGTAATAATCCTGAAATTAACCTATGCCTAAACCTACCAATTAGCCTAAATTTAATAATCACCCTAAACTTCAATTTCATTTTTATCTAAAAGCCACACATAACACCTAACCTCTACATAATCCTAACCTTTTATCTGGCTTTACATTAATCCTTAACCTAACACTAAATATACTATCTCTAGCCTATGCTTAAACCTACTTACTGCCTAAATTTAAAAATTATCCAAGATACAACTGCATTTTTAAATTTTTGCATAGAACAAAATAAACACCTAACCTCTACATAAACGGTAACTGTAACCCTAAACCAAATCCTAAACCTAGGCCGAGCCCATACTAAACCTGATCCTAGTTTAGTATTTAAACTACCAATTAGCCCAAATTTATCAACAATCCTATAGATAATGTGTATTTTAACTACAAAACACAGAAAAAAAACTAACACCAACCCCCACATATATCTAATTCTAACTCTTGATATAAACCTAATCCTAACCCAAATCCAAACTATACTAACCCAGTCCCTAGGCTATTTCTAAATCTATCAATTTACCTAAGTTTGCTAAACCTTCTAATATAAATAAGTATACACATAAATTTTAATTCTAGGCTCATTTCTTTTTTTTGAATACTTTAAGAGTAAATATATTCAGCTACAGTTACCTGTAGTATGTTTATGTGTCCATTTTTTTACCCAGGGTCAAATTAATACTTGTGGAAACAAAGATAAGGTACTATTTCTGTCTAACAATATTAGTGTGTACTTGACTTTATCAGAAGGAAATTCCAATAAGATATTGATCTTCCATGGTATTGATTAGTTTAAAATATCTCATAAAATTGTTATCTATGATCAAAGTATTAACAAAATTTATAGAATGGGTGATTTATTTCTCATCCCACCAAACTCTGAATTTCAGGAGAGTAAAGTGACCAGTGAGACTCAAATTATTATAAGAATGTACAAATCATAGATGAGAACAAAAGCAGATACAACCTTGTTTCCATTTCTAATTTTAGCACTTTCCCTCTTATCCTCCCTCTCTCCCTCATCCTAGCTTCACCTGCATGAGCCAGGACTGCTGGCAAATATGTGAAAATACCTCTGAGCTTATTAAACCATCCTGATCAACCAAATGTTTAGCCCAGTCACCCATCACAAATCACTTTGGTATACTGGAAAATCAAAAGGACATTCTGATAATTCTAGGTGCAGCTCCACTTCACAGACTCATAGACTCATAGAAAATCAGCTGCTGTTTAAATTTATGTAATTTCCCAAGCAGGACTTTGCTATTTATGTAAAATGACAATTCTGCTGATAAAGCTATTTCTCCAAGTCACAAATGAAAGGAAACATTTTGGCAGTTATCAGAGAAAACATGGAAATGTTATTATGCTTAGTAAATACTAGATAGCTTCAGGGTGGAGGCAAAAAAACTGGAGAACTTAGGAGATTTTATAAACTCAGAAGTTTTCAAGACTAAATCAAGAAAGACAAAATACCTGATTAGCGCAGAATAATTAGCACAGAATTAGCACAGGAATGAAGCATTAATCAAAAGTGTCCCCCAAAACAATGTCTGGACCCAGATTGATTT
The DNA here is from genome assembly GCF_027595985.1 of Sorex araneus. Taxonomy (NCBI): domain Eukaryota; kingdom Metazoa; phylum Chordata; class Mammalia; order Eulipotyphla; family Soricidae; genus Sorex; species Sorex araneus. The sequence goes on from NC_073305.1 coordinate 83,842,524, forward strand.
ATCAATGAGTTCTTCCAAATTTTAAAATAAGATTTACTTCCAACCCTTCCAGGTTCTTCCAGAAAGTCAAAGAAACAGGCATGCATCTCCCTGTTTTGATGCATCAAACATTACCCTGATACCAAAAGCAGAGAAACTACTAAAGAAAATTATAGGGACTGGAGGGATAGTATAGCAGGTAGGGCATTTCCCTTGCACTCAGTCAACCCAGGTTCGATTCTCAGCATCCCAATATGATCCTCTGAGCACTGCCAGGAGTAATTCCTGAGTACAGAGCCAGGAGTAACCCCTGTGCATCACCAGGTGTGACCCAAAAAGCAAGATAGATAGATAGATAGATAGATAGATAGATAGATAGATAGATAGATAGATAGATAGATAGATAGATAGAATCCTTGGTAAGCATATATACAAAGATACTCAACAAAATGTTAAAATCAAATTTAATAATACTTAAAAATATCATGGACCAATATAAAGTTTAATTTACCCCAAGGCTGGTTTAATAAATGCAGGTTCAACGATGTAATATACTATATCAATGCAAGGTAGCACTGCACTGTCACGGTAGCACTGTCGTCCTGTTGTTCATCAATTTTCTTGAGTGGGCACCGGTAACATCTCCATTGTGAGACTTGTTGTTGCTGTTTTTGGCATATCAAATGTGCCACGGGTAGCTTGCCAGGCTCTGCCATATGGGCAGGATACTCTCAGCAGCTTGCTGGGCTCTCCAAGAGGAATCGAACCTGGGTCAGCCGCATGCAAGGCAAATGCCCTACCCGCTGTGCTATCGCTCCAGCCCAATTATATTGTGTTTATTGTATTATTTCAGAATTTTATTATTTATATTTAAATTTGTATAGAGCACCCAAATTTAAATATAAATAATGAAATTCTGAAATAATACTGTAAACACAATATAATTAAATCTTGAGCATCTTGTGCTAAGTAAAACTTTCAAGGACAAGCATACAAGTACTCTGTGATTTCACTAAACAAGATACCCTGAGTATATGAATTATAGAGATGAAAATTGAAAAACAACTTTTAAGGGCCAGGGTTATAAAATGGTGACTGTTTAATGAGTAAAAAGTTTCAGTTTACAGAATGAAAGAACTATGAACTGGGAATAGGGTGAGGGGTGAGGGGAGGGAAACTGGAGACACTGGTGCTGGGAGATGTACACTGGTGGAAGGATGAGTGTTAAAACACTGTATGACTGAAATCTAATCATGAACAGCTTTGTTCATAAGTCTATCTCATAGTGATTCAACAAAAAAATTTTTTTAAAGAACTATGGAGGTGGATGATGAAGATAAGTGTACTTATACTAAATGCATTTAATATTACTGCAATACAAATTCTATGTGTATTTTATACAAATACACCCATAAACTAGGAAACTATTAAAATGTCATACTGTATCCTTACTCATAATTTAATTGTGGTTTCTTACATCAGTCTTGTATATGATTTCCAGCACCACATATATCTTTCTGAGTATCTCCAAGAGTGACCGGCAGTACAGATCAAGGACTAATGTCTGAGCACTGCTGGGTTTTGATCAAAAACAAAACCAAAAGAAAAAAAGCAAACATGTAAAAATAAATATATGTATAGAGTTATAATTCCTTAACAGCTTAAAGAAGGAAGTTTTGGATCCATCAATGTCCTGTCTCCTTGATCTCTCGCTCTGGCTCCTCCTTGGTTCACACTGGTGCCTCACTGGTCCTGTCCTTCAATCTCTTGGTGCTCTTGTTGGCTCACTGGTCTGTCAGTGGTGCTTTGAGATCTGCCTCTCCTTGCTGGAACTCGGCTTGATCCTTTAACTTTCCTTGATTCTCTAACCACACACTCATGGGTGAGAACTGCTGCTTGCTTTTATTCTGCCATCTTCCCAGGCAGTGCCAACCAGCCAGCTGTGAGTATAGAGCCACGGAGGAAATTACCTGACCTATGTTCCCTTTGACATATAACAATTGCTGCTCAAACCCATGTCCCTCGCTGCCACCATGTAAACTCTTCTACAGCCCTGTTCCAGAGACACACAAATCTCAAAGGAGATCAATCAGCCAAAAATTTTTCTTGAATTCCTGGGGTGTAAAAAACCATTTGCCAGGAGTCATGGCCGGGGGAGGGCTCCGAAAGCTCTCCCCGTCAGCCGCCCCCCAGGTTTCTGGGTGGGGGGGGGGGTTGGTTGGCCGCTTGCCCAGCTGGAGTGGCCCAGGCCATGGGGCAGACAGAGGAGGAAACGAGGGCCAAGCCAGTTGATTGATCAGTTGCCATTTATTCCATTCTCTCCCGTCTCTCTGCTTCTCTTCTCTCCCGGCTCTGGATCTCTCCAGACCCTGCTTTTGGGGTGCTAGGAACTGAGAGCAACTGAGGCTTAAGCCAAGAAAGCAGATGCCCAGGAATGAATAATATTCGAAGCCAATTAAATCCTAAGTTACAAAAGCATAATATTGTCTTCTTGTGTCTATACAAAAAGGACATAGGTTTAAAGTAAACTATTCAAAAGACCACATATGGTCCCTTGGCACTGCCAGGAATGACCCTGAATACATAGCCAGAAGTGATCTCTGAATACCGCCAGCTATGCCTCAAAACCCCCAGTACCTCCCGCACCAAAAAATAAGAATCCATATGTTCACCTCTTTTTTTTCTTTTTTTCTTTTTTTTTTTTTAAATAATGTTTTGGGGGCTGGAGCAATAGAACATCGTGTATGCCATTTGCCTTGCATGCCGCCAACCTGGATTTGATTCCTCTGCCCCTCTTGGAGAGCCTGACAAGCTACTGAGAGTATCCTGCCCACATGGCAGAGCATGGCAAGCTACCAGTGGCGTATTTGATATGCCAAAAACAGTAACAAGTCTCACAATGGAGACGTTACTGGTGCCTGCTCGAGAAAATCGAACAATGGGATGATAGTGATAGTGATAGTGACAGTGATAGTGATTCAAAAGATATAAGGAGAGGAGAAAGGCAATAGTAACATAAAATATAAGTTCAGTGTCCTAGAAAGATCTGTCCTTACAAATTAACAGTTTCATTTGGGGGAAAATCTGATTAACTGTTTGGGGAAGAGAACATAGAGAAGTAGTTAGAGATAAACAAAGGAATGGGAGTGACTCAGGAGCACCTTCATGGGTGTGACTGGGATAAACCTAAGCTCCTTGTCGCAAGGGGGAAAGGACACAGCAATGTCATCCTACACTGGGGGTCCTGGCTGGGACCCCAAGGGCAATCTTGGAAGGAGTTTTGGCCAAGTTCCCACCTTACCGTAGCCCTGGCAGCCACACTTATTCCCCACCAACTGCCGCCATGCCTCCAGTTAAATATTCTGAATTTTCTAGAGTTTGCAGCCTCATTTGAAGCCACATAACATCCCCAAACTATGTAATACTAACTACGTTACAATCCCATCCCAACCCAGATGGGATGGGATTGTAACGTAGAAATCAACTAATCTCGACTATCAAAAACATTAACACAGGAGGCTTAACTTGCAACAACAGCTTAGTGAACTCTCAGACATGGACTTCATGTCCCCATGGTGAGATGCAACAATTTTCTCTCGGTAAGTAGTATTTTGATTATTCTATTAGCCAGTTAGTAGTAACAAGTGATATTAAATAAATTATTGTGGGCCTGCTATGGGGATAGACTTGAAGGATGGTTTGGCAAATGAAAATTTTGGTAGAAGGGAAGGTGACAGTGGTGGTGGGACTGGTGTTGAAGTATTGAATGCTTGTAACAAATCATCTTGAACACCTTAGTAAACCATGGTGTTTAAATGAAATGGGTACAAATAAATAAATAAAACAAGTTCTGCTCCTGAACTATATCCATTATCATGTTGGTGAAATGTAAAACGATCAGTTATATTCACTAGATTTCCTGGTGCCTGTCCCCTACCTCTACCACTTCCAACATTAGCACTATCAATATGCATCTAAGAATGCCAGCATGTGGCAGTGAGTATGGCACTTCTCCTGGTGCTGATCATTGCCCTCTACAAGATAAGAGTTTACTACTCTTACTCCTACTAGTTTACTCCTAACTTGCTAAGAATTTTATTCATTTTTAATAATTAATAAGCATTTCATATATATCAGATTTTTTTACATCCACGGAGGTTTTTATTGAAGTCTTTTATTTATTAATGCAGAGCATTATCTATAATATTTTCTAATATAAAGCCAACATTTTCTTTCTTGGATAAAACACTTTGTACTTTTAATGGATTAGTCATATCTTCCCATTTAAATTTTCTTAATTTTTTTTTTCTTATCAAATTTACATTTGTAGGTTTTAACTATTTCATGCAAACTGAAATACATTTGCACAGAATTTTTTAAAAGTGTTTTCTGGTAAATAAATACCCTTCCCCTCAGGAAATGGTTTGTGCTATATACATTTATTTGGAAGATTATTGAAATTAGTTAAAGATGCCTTTATTCTCTGATATTTTGTTCTACCATGATAAAAAATGGTATTCCTAGGTTATTCATGATGGCAGGAGTTAATATAAATTTATTAGGATTTAGAGTCACTAAATTATTATATCTATCTAGTAAAAGCAGTTAGGCCCTTGAATATTGATTGATCAGAAAATTTTATTCTACTGGCTGGAGTGAGCAAGGGCATTTGCCTTGCACGCGACTGACTCAGGTTTGATTCCTCCGCCCCTCTCGGAGAGCCCAGCAAGCTACCAAGAGTATCTCACCCGCACAGCAGAACTTGGCAAGCTACCGATGGCATATCTGATAAGCCAACAACAGTAACAACAAGTCGAACAATGGAGATATTACTGGTGCCCACTCAAGCAAATTGATGAGCAAAGGGATGACAGTGATACAGTGATACAGTGTTCAGTTACTACATTAACGGTAACTAGAAACAATAGTACAAAGTATGCAAGAAACTGAATACAATCCAAAGTGAGACAAACAGAATATATTCCAAATACTAGATAAGTAAATAAAGACCCTGTTTTCATTGTAAAGTAGTGAGATTTACTCATTTAGATACTATAGAACCAAAAAAAAAAAAGATAATCTCACCAGGCCATATAAGAGCAGTGTCATTACTGAAGGTGAGGGAGGAAATAAATTATATTTTCCAGAGTTAAGCATCATCTAAAAATAAATAAATAAATAACATCTGTTCTTGATGTTTTGGAGGATAAAATAAATATACAGGAAAACAGACCCATCACTAATTCTGGCAGTAAAACAGTGTAAAAAGGATATAAAAATGCAAATGTAAGCAATCCATCCAATGGGAGATGGCTAGATACAAATCCTAGTGCCAGCGGATCATATTTTACAAGAAACATAATAAAATAGCACAAGCAAATGAATGACTCTTGTTACAAAAACAGCATTAAAGGAGGATTAATAAAGAAGATAAACTGGAGATTAAAATAAAAACAATTAAAATGGCAAATGAGGTAGGGTGTGATACAGACAGCTCTAAGGAAAGGCAGTGATTGAAAGTAATATTTTTCTACTCATTATTTTAAAATAAAATCTCTTGCCAATTAGTAAAAGTCAGGAAATCTGATTAGAAAAAGTCAAAATTCTGAAACCCAAGTAAAACTGTCTTTAAATAACTATTTTGTGATATACAGATCAGATATAAAATTACTGATAATTAAGTAACATCAATGCCTGCAGAATACAGAAAAAGAAAATGAAGAAAGGAACATTTTGTTCATTAAAAATCTAACCTTGCTTTTGAGGTCAGGAGCACCAAATTATTTTCCTTCAACTATTTTTATCCCTTTCATATAATTGAGCTTTAGTGTATAGTTAAGTATACACTAAATAATTAAGTGAAAGGTGGGGCCGGAGAAGTAACACAGGAAGTAGTATGGCAAATGTCCTATAGACTGGGATTCTATCCTGTGCCTCCCTCACCACCACAAGTAATTACTGAGTACAGAGCCAAGAGTAACCCCTGAGCACCACTGGGTATGGCCCCCAAACAAACAAACAAAATGGTTAAGTGAATAAATGCATGACAGTTTGCTCCTGAAGCATCCAGCACATTGAGAAATGCGTTTGTACTTTGAGTGTCATTCCTTGTGTGACTACTTCCAGTACTAACGAGCACCCACTTCTGTTCATGACAAGTACTAGCAATTCAATTCAGGTACTTTGCTTTTCAATTGATGACAAGTTTGCTCCTTACATGTTTCAGAACACTTATAACCACACACACACACACACACACACACACACACACACACACACACACACACACACACACATATATATATACACGCATATATATGATTCTATATATATTATAAAAATATGTTTATTCATCAACCCTTATTTTATATATATGTATGTATATGAAGAAACATTAATTTTTATACATTAGTATATTACATTACATAATATTAATTTTGTAATATAATCATTTATACATATACACATATTTTTATATATGTATATATAATATATTTAGTATATATAAATGTATATATAATAATGCTCTTTCGGTGTCAAGCCACAAACAGACACCTGTCTTTGAAAACTCTCAAGCTCATTCACCAATGTGGTTTGGCATGAGCCTCAGGCAACCACAAGCTAATGTCTGAGCTCACAAAGCTGCACAGAGAAGCAATAAAGGAAGACCTCAAAGAGAGAAGAGCAGCAGCGTTGGCCGATATGGCAGAAGCCGGGAAAAGTATCTGCAATGCTCGCCTGTTCTTCGCCAACTACAAGACCAAGATGACTGCCCTCTGACGTCCAGATGGATCTATCACATCTTCCAGAAGGGCAATGGAGAGGATTATTCACAACTTCTACTCGGATCTCTTCGATAGCCACATCCACCTGCCCACATACCAAATTCCACAGGACGGATATGTCATTCCCAATGTCCTTCCTTCTGAAATCTAACACGCTATTTTGTAGGTAAAGACGCATATAGCACCTGGTCCAGAAAATGTCAGACCCAAACACCTGAAGAATCTGCCGCCAGTACTCATCAATACACTGGCTCAGCTCTTCACACGCTAACTGTCCGAATGCAAGTTTCCATCCCAATGAAAAACCAGCAGGACTGTTCTGTTGTACACGAAGGGAGACATCCACGATATCGACAACTATTGCCCAATCTGCCTGTTGTCCATTGTCTACAAGTTGTTCACTAGAGCCATCCTGAATAGAATAGGCAGAATACTAGACAAAGGACAACTATGTGAGCAAGCCAGGTTCCAAAAAGGATTCAGCACAATCAAGCATATCCACACAGTGACCGAACTCATTGAAGTTTTGCGAGAGTTCAAGATGTCGCTCTGTCTAACGTTCATCAATTTAAAGAAGGCCTTTGATTCTGTTGAAACTGATGCGGTCATCGAAGCCCTGGCCAAACAGAGTGTTCAAACCCAGTACATCAAGATCCTCCTCGAGCTGTATTCACCACCAGGATCTCACCATTCTACAAGGAAGTGATCATTGACCTAAAGAGAGGAGTTCAGCAGGGTGATACCATTTCACAAAAACTCTTCAGTGCCAACTTCAAGAACATCATGCAATGACTGGAATGGGAAGGAATGGGAATGAAGATAGATGGTCGTCAGCAACTCCACAACCTCCCCTTCACTTATGACATTGTTCTAATAACACCAACCATTAGCCAAGCAGCACAAATGCTGGCCAACGTTGACTGCAAGTGTGGAAAGGTCTGACTGCAGTTGAATCATAGCAAAACAATGTTCATGAAAACACAAACTAGTCCCTGACATTCCATTTGCCCTTAATGGAACAAACATCTCCGAATGCAGTAGCTATGTGTACTTGGGTCGAGAACTCAACATGAGGAATGACTTAGTGCCAGAACTTCGCTGAAGAAAGAGAGCAGCATGAAACACCTTCAAGAATGTTGAAGAAGTGGTTAAGAGGATGAAGAACCTCTGGCTCCAGGCACATCTTTTTGACTCTACTGTTCTTCCTACACTAACATACGCCTCAGAGACCTGGGCCCTATGCAAACAGGATGAGAACGCTATTCTGGTATCCCAAAGAAAAATCAAAGGAGCTATGATTGGAGTATCATGTTTCAATCAAGTGAGAGAAGGAATTGGGTGTTCTGATCTCCTTCAATGATCAAGAATCAGGGATGCTGTCTTGTTTGCCAAGGCGTCAAAAATCAGATGGGCTGGACACATAATTCAATTCAGAGACAACCACTGTATTAGAGTTGTTACTGACTGGATTCCATGGGACGTCAAAAGACAATGTGGTCACCCACTTGAAGATGGTCAGACTTCTTCGTCAAAATCCTGAATGAATGGTTTGAGGCTCTTCATGTTCCTGGAGTGAGCAGATACAATTGGGCTACACTAGCACATGACAGGGACGGATGGAGACATTACTGACATCAGCTCGAGCAAATCGAAGATCAGTGGAATGACAAAGTGATACAAGTGAAGTGAATAATGCTCATGTACATATATATAAGGATTGGTATCCATGTATATATAATATATAAAATGTATAATATATAAAATATATATAACAAGAATTGATAAAGAAACATTTATTTTTATACTTCCTTATTTTACGGACACTGTTAATGCTAGGCAGGCCTAGGCAGCTAGCTTATTATTACTTTTTCTATATCTTATTTCAGGAGATATGCCCATATTTTAGCTATAATGAACACTTATGTCAGAGAAATTACTATATGAAATATATATAAAATATATTGATTGAATACTAGTATTTTGAAGTTGGAAATGATCACATTGAACAAGAACTGAATGTTAAAAGTAAATGTCAGAATATACATGGTAACCTTTCAGTATCTGTATTGTAAACCACCATGCCCAAAACAAGAGAGAGAAAAAAGAAGGGAGATACAGAGACAGAGACAGAGAGAAGAAGAAAAGTGCCTGCCATAGAGAAAGACAAAAGACAGGGGGTGGGGGATGGGAGGAAAACTGGGGACACAGTGTGGGGAACTGTACACTGGTGGAGGGATGGGTGTTGGAGCACTGTATGACTGAAACCTAATCATGAACAGATCTGTAGGGGTCTATTACACAGTGATTCCATTAAAAAGTCTTAAAAAAAGAAAGCAAAGAAAATAAATGCTAGTATTTTGAATGCTATTTCTGTTTTCCTCATTCAACAAGACAACTACCTAAGCAATTCTAAAACTCCATCTTTCCACACTGAAAAGAAAGCAAAACAAAACTGATTTACATATTATCTACTATCCCCTTCCATGAAATCTGGATTAAGAACACTTATATCCTGAAACTCAATCTATCATACCTTTTCAAAAGCAATGTCAGAATGGTTGACAATGCAGAATGTCCTAGATGCGTAAAATTAGAAAGAGAACAGGAAAACATGTAATGTTTTTAATGTACCCCAACAATGGCAACAGCATGTAGGAAATATTTCTTTCCTGAAAATTAGAACAGTACATTCTTTTTCATAGATAATCACAAACAGCCACTGAGTCTGTGGAATAAAAAGAGCATTTCTGAAAACAAATATCACCAGGATCAGGTTATAATTAGCATAAGAATCAGAGCTACACCTCCTTGGACCCTTCCATTGCACTGTCATCCCATTGTTCATCTCTGATCGATTTGCTCAAATGGACACCAGTAACGTCTCCATTGTGAGACTTGTTACTGTTTTTGGCATATTGAATACACCATGGGTAGCTTGCCAGGCTCTGTCATGCTCTCGGTAGCTTGTCGGGCTCTCCCAGAGGGACAAAGGAATCAAACCCAGGTCAGCAGTGTGCAAGACAAACGCCCTCCCAGTTGTGCTATTGCTCCAGTTCAGGCCCTTCTGTAGCAAATAAAAAACTATTCTGTTACATCTAAGCTACAATGCCTCTGAGGCTTTGAACTAATTCCCATTATTATGAGTATTTATATAGGGAATGACTTGTAACAAGGAAAATAGGCAGGGTAAGATTAGTGAAAGACAAAATTGTTCTGGTATAGAATAAACGGAATGTCACAAGGACAGGACTAATAGCCTAAATGGGCAAGCGATAGCCATCTCATCCTGTGTATCTATTTGTCATCCCGCCTGCTTCTGTCTTGCAGTCCTGCGTGCTGCAAGTTTAATGAGAAGAGAAAAAAGAGCTCCCTTGTGTCCCCCATTAGAATGATATACAAAAAGAAAATAATTCCTCCTCGCTGGAATTGCACTATGGGCCTCTCCCATTTGGGAGGTCTCTTGTTTTCTTTCTCTAGTTTTTTAATTAATCCTTTTGAGCTTGGCCATTTTGTTTCATCTCCTTCTTCCAATCTTCCATTGCCAGAGACAAGGGTCTGCCCTTGTAACAGTATTACTATTTTTCCTTTCTTTTTATTTTACTTTCCCTTCCTTTTTTTTTTTGGGTTCATTTTTGTACCATATCTGGTGGTACTCAGGGCTTACTTTTGGCTTTGTTCTCAGGAATCTCTCCTGAAACTGTTCAGGGAATCACATGCAGTCCCAGGAGCAATCAGGGTTGGTTACACGCAAAATAAGCACCTTAACTCCTATATTACTTCTCCAACCCTTATTTCTTTTTATAGATGTAAATCTTCTGGAACTAGGTAAACAATAAAAAAGCAGAAGAAGAGGTGGAAATAAACAACCAAAACATTCTTTACTTATATATCCTTGTAATCATTTATAATAATCAATGTTTATGGGTTTTAAAACTATTATTTCATGCAAAAATGAATAATTATATTGTCAAAAAATATCTTTAGGGGATCAAGCATAATTTCTCCCAACTTGTTTTACTTTTAAGGAGGAAAACTTTTTTTCGACCATGGAAAGCTACCCCCCACCCCATATAATGTATAATTGCAGCATTTTTAGTTAAGCGGACTCTTATAACTAAGTTCTGAATCTTGGTATTCTTTAACATGTTTATGGATGATCCAGGTTCTATTTCTCTGTCCCTCTCGGAGAGCCCAGCAAGCGTCTGAGAGTATCCTGCCCACACGAAAGAGCCTGGTAAGCTCCCAGTGGTGTATTCGATATGCCAAAAACGTTAGCAACAAATCTCACAATGGAGACATGGTGCCCGCTCAAGCAAATCGATGAACAATGGGACGACAGTGCTACAGTGCTACATTTTATGAATATAAACACTTTTTATCTCAAGGATTGACCTTTGCTCATATCTAGGGTACATATTGTCTCAGATCCCTAATGAATGTCCTCTTCGATCAGCCAGGAAGTTGGAATTACCAGGAGCACAACAAAGATAAATATTGATCTCTTCTTAATTTACTTCAAATTTAAATTTCTCTTTTGAAGATAACTATTTTCTAAATGAGAATAAACCTGAAACTTTGTATTCACAGTGAGGAAATTTCACTGCAATCTCTTCTTCAGGGTTCAACTTAAAAACCTGGAAAAATTATTCTTTCATTCAAAGTGGAAAAAAAATGCTTTATTTAATTTGACAACACATCTATATCTTTCATTAAAACCAATTTATAAATAGAGAATTACCTACATAATCAGAAATGTCAGGTTACGCTGCCATTTAGACACTGACCAATGGAGAGTTGAGTGATGGACCAAGAAACTGACAAAAAATGGCAGGTTGGAAAATAGTTAACTCAGATTCTCAAAGTAACCATTTTGTCTGCATAGTCACTAGAAGAGGTTTTACTATAAAAAGGGAAAGAGAACAGGAAAGCAGTTTAAAGAAGGGTGGATCACAACCTCATGGGCATCAGAATGGTCAATAAATTTATCTTTGTCTGGTCTGTAGGCATAATGTATCTGCAAACTTCAATCAAAGATTTTTCAAATGAGGGTCCATATGTCTTGGGTTCTTGAAGGACATGCTAAGGATTACCGTCCTTACCCATATGATCTTGATATTAAAAATATTTTAATTCAGATCTCAATTTCATTGGGATTGGTTTTAATTTTGTTTCAGGAGCCACCCTGAGAAATTTTGCAGAGCTAAAATTCTTCTGACATAGCTGTAAGGTTGTCACACAAATGATCCTGGGTCTCTTGATTGTGTCTTAGCATTTGTGACTTTCTTTTCCCCTTGATCTTGATCTTAGCTTTTTGGAAATCTCACCAAGATATTGTGACACCTATATGTTTCTCAGAATTTCTTTGTATTTTCAATCATGCCCTTGATGTCGGTGGGCCCCAGGGGTGACTTATGTGAAGTGGAGAGGAGAAAGACGGCCACTTTCTCTTCAATCGCCTCTACCACCCGGGACCCAGGGTTAGTGGGTTCTTGTCTCGCCTCACAGAAAGGAATTTTGGGATTAGACAAGCAGTGAAGTAAACATATTTTATTTGGAGGGTTTTTTAAAATGTGGATGAAGAGAGAGTGAGAGAGAGCGAAACACTCAAGAGAGAACACGGACTTCTCCAAGGGTGGAGAGAACCCCTACACACAACCTAGCATTAGACACGAAAGCATGAAAATACACATCTCAAGAGGGGAGACGCGGGTAACACATGTGCTCAAGCACCACATGTGCTCAACTGCATGGGCGCAAGCAGCACATGGGCTCAGGCAGCATATGTGCGCCCTTCCTTTGTTCAAGGTAGCCTTTATAGGGTTTCTCCAACCTGCCCCCATGTGGGCCTTCTTCCTAGGTAAAAATCCATTGCTAAGGAAGTTATCAGGGAAGTTGGGAGTAGTGATGGTCTTCTTTGGCCCGAATTACTAAAATTAATCAGATTGAGGGAGAGGTCCGAGGGAATTCAAGGAATTTCCTTTATGGAGAGGGGTCTAATCTCCTCAGGGTCCGCTGCTCAAGGTCTTATCCATATCCACAAAGTGGGTCAGGCTTGGGATTTTCCTCCCAGAAGTTTTGTTGACTTGTTTTATTGTCCAGGGTCTTTCCCCACCTACCTACCTACATCACCCTGAGGATCTTCAAGTCTAGACATTAATTTAAGGGCCCAAGAGATAATGTAGAAAGAGGTTCAAGCATTTCCCTTGCATGTGGCCAGCTCCAGTTCCATCCCTAAGCACTGCCAAAAGTAACCCTGAACAATGTTAAGAGGAAGCCCTGAGCACTGTTGAGTGGCCCCAAGCCAAACAACAACAAAACAGGCCCTATCCAGCCACCCATCCACCAAGAAGATATAGTACAAAGCAAGGTAAGTAGCTTGCCTTGCATTCAGCCAAGCCAGGTTCCTTTCCAGACATCACATATGGACTGCTGAGAAGTAATACCTAAGCACATAGCCAGCAGTAAGCTGCCAGGTACACACCTCTTCTCTCCCCCCAAACCTAAACTAAATAGTATAAACTAAACTTATGGTGAGAAATTCTGAGAAAATTTGTTTCCAGAACTCCCTCAAGAACAGATGACTAGAGGATTCACTCTACAAGCTTTCTATATATCTTTAGATATGCCGATGTTTGCAGCTAATATAGATTGATTCTTTACTGAGTCATTATATTTACTCCCTTTTATATGCTATCAAAATAAAAATAACTTTAAAATTTTCTTTTATTTGCTTGTTTTGCTTTTTCAGTACTTTCTCAATTCGTGCGTGCTTGTGTGTGTGTGTATGTGTGTGTTTTGGGGGGGTGGGGGGTCGGTCCTACCCAGCTGTGCTCAGGGCCTATTCCTGGTTCTATAATCAGGAATCACTCCTGGTGGTGCTTGGAAGACCATATGTGGTTCTGGGGGTGGAACTGAAGTCAATCATGTGCAAAATAAGTTCCTTACCTCTTTACTGTTTCTTCAACCCTTAAATGTTATCTTGATCAACACATCATTGAACTACTCTGTAGCTTTAGGTTACATAATTTTTATTCTTTGATATAATAATAGATGTATTATGTAGTTAACCTAAAAAGAAGGAAAAGAGAGCACTAGTCTCATTTCGAATACTGATGCTGCATGCATAAAAGTAGAAAGAATTGTATAAACTTTCTAAAAGCAAAACAAAATGTACAATTTCTAAGAAAGAGCCTCAATTTCTGAAAACAATTAGTGTAATAACCAGAACTACTAAATAGTTTCTGGATTATGTAACACAGGGTGAGACTGTCAAACAGGGACAACATAATGTTCTGAAAGAGCCAGGTTTCAAAACAAACTTGAGAATCAGAAATTATTAATGGTGCTCAGCAATGTATAATAGATAACAACTAATTATTTTATTTCTGCATAATGACCTTGAAATGTCATGTCTATTACTGGGAATCCCTAAATAAAAATAAATCACAAAATTATGTTTGGATTTTTTGTTTGTTTGTTTTGTTTGGGGGTATTCCTGATTGTGTTCAAAATTTAGTCCTGGCTCTGTGCTCAGAGACTACTCCTGATGGGACTCAGGTGACAGACAGTATGTGATGCCAGGGATTGAACCCAGGTCAGCCACATACAGATCAAGTATTTTACTCGCTGTATTATTGCTCTAACTCCTCACAATTTCTTTTTAACAGTTTGACAAGAAGCAGCCAGCATATAGGGCTATGCTTAGCTTATTTTTCCATTCTTCTGTACCTTTATTTATTTAAAAAAAAATATATATATATATAGACTCACTGTGAGATAGACACTTACAAAGCTATTCATGATTGGGTTTGGTCATACAGTGTTCCAACACCCATCCCTCCACCAGTGTACATTTCTAGCACCAGTGTCTCCAGTTTCCCTCCCATCGCCCCCACCCCACCCACCAAGCCTGCCTCTATGACAGGTGCTTTTCTTCTCCCTCTTTCTCTTTCTCTGTCTGTCTCATATTTGCCATATAATTTAATACACTTACTAAAATTTTGATCCTCTCACTGAAACTTTGTAATGTGCCTGTTGTCAACTTGGCCAGAATGGGTTGAGGGTTGGCTCAGGAATGAATGTGAAAACACTTTGCCAGGGAGAGGGGAGGAATTTGACACTGGTAGTGATATCTGTGGACTGGAGCTATAGCACAGTGGGTAGGGTGTTTGCCTTGCACTCGGCGGGCCCAGGTTCGATTCCTCTGTCCCTCTCACAGAGCCTGGCAAGCTACCGAGAGTATCCTGCCCACACGGCAGAGCCTGGCAAGCTACCCATGGGATATTCAATATGCCAAAAACAGTAACAAGTCTCACAATGGAGTTGTTACTGGTTCCTGCTCAAGCAAATTAATGAGCAACAGGACAACAGTGCTACAGTGTTACAGTGAGATCTGTGTTGAAACATTATATGACTGAAAGTCAACTATCAATAATTCTGTAAATCATAGTTCTTTAATAAAAACATTTTTAAAATTTTAAATTAAATTTTCATCTTACTTCTTCCCATCTTTCTCCACCTCATTCCTAAACTTCTGTTGCTTAAACTAAAATTTCATATACTATTTCAAAAGTCACACATGATATTTTTTTTCTCTTTTGGAGACTATTCATAAATTACCCCCCCCCCCAAAAAAACCCAAAAGGATATTTGTTCTGCCCATTTTATGAATTTTTTGATGTTTTTTTCCTCCCCCATGAAAATGACAGGTATAACAGGAGGCTGTTAAGCTATTATTGTGCGCTGACTCAGGCTCAAAAAGCTGTCTGAGCTATTCCCATAGAATGAGCCTCACCTGGTGAGTCCTTAACACACTTAATCTGCCTGTGCAGCCACATGGACCTCTCCAAACTCTGGCCTCTGCCAATCTCTTTGATATTATTGCCTGCTCTTTTTGTTTGTTTGTTTTGTTTTGTTTTCACTTCAGGCACTGGAACACATTAGTGTCTCAATAGTAAGACCAAATACACTTAGTTCTCAGCTGCCATATGGTTTTTGCACTTTTGTTCCCTCTGCTTGAATACTTTCCTTCATCTCACTGCTACCTTATTAAATAGCCGTTACCTGATTCAATACTGAGGTCTCACAGTAGTCTTCAGATGGAAGAAATTCCCCTATTCAATACACTTAGAAAATAGCACTATTTAAGCCATCAAATGTCCCCTGCAGAAGAGATGGTGCTCTCTGGCTGTACTGTTACACTCTGCATGAAATAGCCTATTTCATAGTCATTTGACTTTGGGGGATTATGTTATCACCTTCATATTTTCAATAAGCTTTCATTTGAAATTAATCTCTTTCATTTCCTCATTGTTATAAAAATCAATGTCCAGTTTTAGGGTTTATTTTATTTTAGCCTCTTGCAATTGAAATGAGCATTTGTAGACTTTTCTCTTTCTAAATTTGGTGATGAGTTGAAGCATGCATCCTGTTAGGAAACTACTTATTTGTGAATTTCAAAGATTACAGCTTTTTTTTTTCCAGTTCTTTCCCTAAAATCTGTTTCTGAAACCGGAAAAAAAATGCAGCAGCTTGATGTATTTTTATTTGGTGAGTATACACAAACAATAAATTACCTGGACAGGAGGGAGAGATATTGCCACATCCAAAGACCATAATTCTCTCTATGGATCAGAGGAAACATAAATTCTTGATAGTTTAGAACTGTATCTCTATTTTCTTAGCAGCTTGAAACATTAATTTTAAATGCTAATGGGAATTGTTAGAATGCTCATAGATAGAAAATAGATTCCAAATCTGACCTGAGCATCTGTGGACAATCATCAAACAGAATTACCTAGAGGAATATGGGGAGAGGACAGATGCTGATCAGTTACCACAACTTAATTGTAATAGGGCACCTGGTAAACAAAGGATAGTAAAGTTTTTGTTGTACTGGAAAATAACTACTACTTGTGGGGGGAGGGGGGATTATTTCAAGTGGTCTCTGTCTAACAGGGTATCACTGTATCACTGTATCACTGTCATCCTGTTGATCATCGATTTGCTCAAACAGGCCCAGTAACGTCTCCATTTGTCCTAGCCCTGAGATTTTAGAAGCCTCTCTTTACTCATCCATCCCAACGGTGCTGCATTAGAGGCTCTCTCAGTGTCAGGGGAATGAGACTCATCATTACTGTTTTTGACATATGAATATGCCATGGGGAGCTTGCCAGGCTCTCCTATACAAGCAGGAAACTCACTAGCTTTCCAGGTTCTCCGAGAGGGAGAAATAGGCTATAAGATGTCGCACATTTCCGGGAGCTTAATTTTATAGTCTCTGGATATTGGCCGTTGATGGAAATGCATGGTGCTGGGGGCAGTTTCTGGGTGTGACTTTCTAGCTACTGGAAAATGGGGCATCTGGGCGGAAGAGGCCCAGTCCCGATCCAAGCAGGCTTGGAGGTCTCAGCCCCGGATCCCGCACACCTGGGTTCCTTCATGCGTGAAGCTCATCCAAACATGTGGAGAGTGGCCTTGAGCATGGCTGTGGCTGGGTTTCGGAGGGTCTATCAGGGTAGAAACTAAAATTTGCCTTTGGCCACTATGCTTCTATTCTGACATCTCCCTATAAGTGTATATACAAATAAGTACTGCTCATTTTGAGGGAATTTTTATGTATGTAGTGAAGAAACCCAAATGTAGTTGTTTGGGAATATGGTTCATAGGAATAAAAGAGCTTGCTTTTTCTGGTTTAGGGAGACACAGCACACTCTACTGCCACTTCCCAATAGTGCTCAAGGAATTGTGCAAGCCCTAATGATGAAACTGGAGTCTTCCCCATGTATAGCATATGCTTCATCCACTGAGCTATTTCTTCAGTACTGAACTGAAGCATTTTGACAGAATCGGAATGCATTATTAGCTTTGCAGACTTGTTTTTTAAGACCCGGATTATACCATCCAATTGCCTTATAAATATTTCTTGTCCTAATAGATTCTGTAATTCTCATATAAAAAATTGTTCACTGGAGATCAGGAATATACTAAATATACATAGAATGATCCTGAAGAGTCTAAATGCAGTGTTTTTGTTGAAGGCTAGATTTGTGAAACACACCATAATGATCATTCTGTTTGTGTCACTGGGAACTAACTCACAGTGATGAATGAAGTTTGAATTGCTCTGAACAAAAAGACTTATGTTTGCTGACATTCATCTTCAGAAGAACTTAAATATGAAGCTGAAAATACAACAAACACTGGTTTACTAATAGTTTCTTTGTTCTACTGCAGTTGGGAACAGTTGCAGTATGTTTCAGTGTTAGAAAATTTAGAAGATTCTAAATTATTGCGGTGTGCTGATCTCAGCTGGAAGAAAGAGAAGAGCAGAAAGGGGTAGGGAGAACTCAAAGAGGACATAGGACATTGGTGGAAGATCATGGGTATATCAGTGTTGGTGGTGTACAATAATTTGCTACATCAGCACCATAAGCTTTAATCCCTTTTAACAACACAAAACATAATAAATAAGTTTTAGATAAGCATAAAGGGAAGTAAACTCCTAGGTCAACTTGACTAAACAGTTCAAAAGCTTCTTGATTCTAGGTTTATCCATCCTTTTTGCCCCACAAAAATTTATTTTAAAAAACGTGTCTTTTAGCTTCTGCACCTCAAGAGAAATAGTGACCAAAGTACAAAGACAATCTACAGAATGGGAAAGGATATTTACGCAGTACCCATCTGATAAAGGGTTGATAACAAGGATATACAATGCACTAGTTGAACTCCACAAGAAGAAAACTGCCAACCTGATCAAAAAATGGGGTGATGAAATGAACAGAAACTTTCCCAAAGAAGAAATCCGAATGGCTCAGAGGCACATGAGAAAATGTTCACATCACTAATCATCAGGGAGATGTAGATCAAAACAACCATGAGATATCATCTCACACCACAGAGACTGGCCCACATTCCAAAAAACAAAAACAACTGGTGTTGGCGTGGATGCGAGGAGAAAGGGACTCTTCTTCACTGCTGGTGGGAATGCCGACTGGTTCAGCACTTTTGGAAAACAATATGGACGATTCTCAAAAAATTAGAAATTGAGCTTCCATTTGACCCAGCAATACCACTCCTGGGAATATATCCCAGAGAGGCAAAAAGGTATAGTAGAGATGGCATCTGTATTTCTATGTTCATTGCAGCACTGTTTACAATAGCCAGAATCTGGAAAAAACCAGAGTGCCCCAAAACAGATGACTGGTTAAAGAAACTCTGGTACATCTACACAATGGAATACTATGTAGTCGTCAGAAAACATGAAGTCATGAAATTTGCATATAAATGCATCAACATGGAAAGTATCATGTTGAGTGAAATGAGTCAGAAAGAAAGAGACAGACAGAAAGATTGCACTCATATGAGGAATATAATGGAACTGAGAAGTACAAGTTGGCAATGATGCAACTTCTGGCAGATATCTCTCTGGACTTAGTTACTAAAATACTAAAATACAGAAACCCAAAACGAGAGGCCACTGAGTGTGGTCACTCGACCTTATACCTCTTTATTCTCAGCAATGGAAAACAAATTATCTAATGCTTCCTTTTCAGCAGGTCTGACTTTAGGGGAGAGACTCTCCAAACAATAATAGCGAGTTTTGTTGAAATATTGAATGCAATCAAAGTAAAGTGAAATTTAGTAGTTACACAGGCGGGGGGGGGCTAAGGGTGGGGGGTTAAGGGCGTGGGGGGGCTAGGGGTGTGGGGGTGCGGGGTGGAGCTATACTGGGATTCTTGGTGGTGGAATATGAGCACTGGTAAAGGGATGGGTGTTCAAGCATTGTATAACTGAGACTTAAACCTGAAAACTTTGTAACTTTCCACATGGTGACTCAATAAAAAAAATTTAAAAAATAGAATTAAAAAAACATGTTTTTTTTAAATAAACTCTGATTTGTTTTACATAAAGATTTTTTTGTTTATTTTGGCTTTTAAGTATTCAAGATTTTTTTTAGCTTTTGTAACTGTGAAATTACAAAGTTACTCCTGATTGGGTTTCAGACCTACAATGTTTCAATACCAATTCCTTCAGCAGTATCCACATTCCTCCACCAATTCTCCCTCATCCCCATTTGCCTCTCACCCAGCAGCCTGCCTCTGTGAGAGGTACTTTATTATTAAGGTTTTGCACTGTGGTTTGCAGTACTGTTACTTATAGGGTTTCATGTAGCTTTCAAGGAAACATAGTTCTCCCTTCCAGAGTGTGTTTAGAAGAATCTAGCTTCTACAGATGACATCACTCTGTCACTGTCACTTGTCATCCCATTGCTCATCGATTTGCTTGAGCGGGCACCAGTAACATCTCCATTGTGAAACTTGTTGTTACTGTTTTTGACATATCGAATATGTCACGGGTAGCTGGCCAGGCTCTGCCGTGTGGGCGGGATACTCTCGGTAGCTTGCCGGGCTCTCTGAGAGGGACGGAAGAATCAAACCCAGATTAGCCGCATGCAAGGCAAATGCCCTACCTGCTGTGCTATCGCTCCAGTCCAACATCACTCAAACTCACTAAGTTATAGGGTACAAAGCAGTAAATGCTTACTGTATATAAATTATACTGTAATAAAGTACAATATAGATTTTTATTTAGTTAACAGAAAACTAAGAGGACTTGAGATAAGGACTTGAGACAGTAGAAGAGATAAGGTTCTTGCTTTCATGAAGTTGACCCCTGTTTTTGATCTCCTAGGGATATATATACACACGTATATATATATATATATATATATATATATATATATATATATATAGGCCCTTGAGTGCTTGAGTGCTTCTGGGAGGGGTCACTTCTAAGAATGAAGTTAGAAATAGCCCTTGAGCACTGCATGTTATAGATTGAAATGCCACCTTCCCAACCCACTCCAATGCCCCCCCAAAAAACACTAAGCAAACATCAACATTACAAAGAGATTTAGATCTCACTGACTACTTTCCTTGCTTATTTTATAGATGCATTCAAAATAAAATCAGTTGTTTCTGTCCTTCAAGGATATTTTAGCCAGTTGATAATCAACTAATTTATAAGAACTTATAAGAACTAATTTTTATTTTTATTTGTTGAATTCTATTTTAAATATAAAATAATGACCAGAGAAGAAAACAATCAAAAATATTGTTATGTTTCTCATGGAATAGCAATAATATGTGATTTTGCATTTCTAATATCAGTTACTTTTCTAGCATAAAAGTCATTCAGTCGGCATCAATTTTTTCAGTGTTTTCCTGGTCACATAGTAACACAAATATTTGTAAGAGAAGGAATATTAAAAGTGTTAATAGGCCCAACCACCATTCATTCAAAATTAACAAAATCCTAACTATATTTTTCAAAGTGCTGCTTCCTCTGTCCTACATTAACAATATTTTGGCAAGCTACCCGTGGCAAATTCGATATGCTAAAAAACAGTAACAAGTCTCACAATGGAGGTGTTACTGGTGCCTGCTAGAGCAAATAGATGAGCAGCGGGATGACAGTGATACAGTGATTTTTCACTTAGTTCCTTTGTGGATCTTCTGTTTGCAATGATGGAATTATCTTATAAAAGATGTTGCAATTAAAGAGTCTTAATGGAATTTATGAATTTTGCTAATTTAACTGGCATATTACAAGTAGAACGTAATGTACTTCTGTGAGTAGTTCACGAAAGTAAATTTTGAATTGTACTGTTATCTGTATACATATATGCATACATAACTAGATATACACACATCTAGGTAATAAGACAATTCAAACTTTAGTTTTACGAACTACTCATATGTATCCCATTATTATTGTATGTATAGAGGCATGCTATTGTTTATGATTTAAAAAACTAAGACAAAAATATTTAACTATCTGGGGCTGGAGCAATAGCACAGCGGGTAGGGTGTTTGCCTTGCATGCGGCCAACCCAGGTTCGATTCCCAGCATCCCATATGGTCCCCTGAGCACCACCAGGGGTAATTCCTGAGTACAGAACCAAATTTCATCATTAAAATGTTCTTATATTACTGTGTCATAAAAACAGAAAAATATATATGTTCATATATTAACAAAGAGCAAAATACGGATATGTCTGTTAACATCTGAAGATACAATAGAAAAATATAGCAATTTGTTTTTCAGGAACTATCTCACAGTAGGACTTTAGTGTGAGGACTTTTTAAGTTCCAAATATTGATACATTCATAAAAAACACAAATTTGGGACTCTAATTTGCTAAAAGATACTATGGAATTTAGAGTAAACAGGATATCGTGACAATTATATCATACAAAAAGAAACCAAGAAACCTGACAAAATTTGAGAGAATAAAATTTATAGGAAGAATATAGAACAAGAGAAATTTGTTTAGCATAAGCTAAAGAGTAGAAGTAAAAGAAAAGAGTTATCAGAACACAGATGGCAGCACAATTAATGCAAAAAAATTTAACAACTATTTCCACAAATGGAAATAACTGCTGCAACTTTTTCAAAAATTGGTAAATGTTCATAAATTTCCTAAATGCAAAGGGGTTTAAGTGAAGTTTGTATTGTTAGGAGATTTAAGTATTTAAGTATTTAAGATTTAAGTATTTAAGATTTAAGTATTTACTTCTAGATAAAAAAAAAATGAAGCCAACTCAGTTTTCTAACTGATTCAGCAGGGTTATCTATAACTATGTATTTATGTGCCCTGATTCTCCTTCTGACTGGACAAGCAATTTTGTTTTCAAGCTTTATCTGGGAGAGGAAAATATGGGCCCTGTGGCCTTATATTGAAGCAAACATGGTTTCCCCACTCTCAGCGTTCAAATCTCTTGCACACTCTTTCTTTCCTTTTCTAATAAGTCATTCTCCTCAAATGAATCCCTACAGTATGCACAGTCTCGCATGCTTAACTTCTTTTTTAAGGTAGATACTAATCCTCAAATGAGCTTCTAATTATACTTAGTAAAGTTAAAGACAACAGATCATACCTAAACCAAGTGGATTAAAACATCAGATTCACCTGAATCAGATAAACATGACTTAAATGCCAGCCTCCCTAGCATACCCACCTCTGCTCCTCTACCCCACTGCGTGCTTCCTTTGTATCTTTCGTCTCATATATCCCACTCCTTCCCTCTCACATATCACACATACTCCCTACCAAAGTGAGGGAAAGAAATCTAGTTTTTCTTCTAGACTATACAATCGCCATTAATTCCCTTCTTTTTAAATTCCTGGTATTTTCTTCATGTTTCCTTACATATTGTACTCAATAATATTTCCATTTTTTTCTACAGTCTTTCTAGGTACATTTATTAAGAGTTTTTCAGGCATTGAATTCTACAAAAGTAAAGCTTGGTATCTTCTTTTGGAGATGTGACAATATATTTATTTCTTCTGTGCCATTAGATAAGATAAAGGTTTTGAAAATTTAAACATGAAGAGAAACGAACCCCTAAGTAGCACTGCACTCACTGACGTTTTGGTACAAATATCTATGACCAACCCCATGCCAACACTATAAAATGATTATCCTTTTTTTTTAGGGAGGCTCAGCACTTTTGCAGTTCTTCAGATAAATAAATTCTATGTTAAAAACACAATACTTTCCTTGCCTGGTTAAGTAAATCAGTGTTGGGCATGACAAATAACTTACTGCCTTCCTGTTCATAAATTGCAGAAGAATAGCATTTAGAAGGTGACCTGTTTTCATTAAAATTACGAAGACAGAAAATTGAACTATTTCTACTCTGCACTGCAGAAATAATTGAGTTGCTAGATGTAGCCTTGAGCAAAAGGACAAGTGTTAAACTGCCCTGGTTCTCTGTTTTCAGTGCAATGGAGGGTGATAGAGTAAATGAAAACCCAGTAGGAGGTTCAAGCTCATGAAGGAGAAATCTCCACTCTCAAATACCTGAGTATTTTAGGTATTTGAGATTTATATTTGAGATATAAATATTCATGTATTTATTATTTTTCAGTAATAAGATACTTTTACATATACCTAATACATACTAAATTAAGCATTTTTCTCCCCAATTTTTCATGTTTCCATTTTCTTTTTAAACTTCTCATAATTTTCTGTATAAGTACTTTATATTCTTTAATTTACTCTTCATATACTCTTTTGCATTAGCAACAAAACTGTAGCCCAAAACCTCGTGTGCTTAGACTTTTTTTATAATGTTGGAGTACTTAGTAGTTAGCAGTACTCCAACAATCAATCCAATTGATTGAATTGGACATGAACTCCACATTACTTTTTTACTCAGAATGTTAATTTTATATTATTATTTTATTATTATTACTCCCCCCTCCCCCATTTTTTGATTCACTTCAAGATACAGTTACAAAGCTTTCATGTTTGAGCTTCAGTCGTACAATCATCAAACACCCATCCTTTCACCAGTGCACATTCTCCACCACCAAAATCCCCAGTATTACCCCGACCTCCACCACCACCCCTGTTCCAACCCTTGCCCTGCCTGTATGGCAGACAATTTCCCCCATATTCTCTTTCCACTTTGTTTACAGTTGATGTTTCGACACCAGTCCCACCACCACTCAAACCTGCCCAAAAGGCAATGTTAGATGATTTGTTTTGTATTGCTTGTTATGGATAGAATATAATGTCCAGGAAATTCTGTGTAATTCTCTTCTGGGAGCTTTATAGTCTCTGGGTCTTGGCCATTGATGAGAATACATGGCACCAAGGGCATTTGTGGGTGTGACTTCCAAGCTACTGGAAAACTGGGGACCTGGAGGAGCAGGCCCAGTCCAGATCCAAGCAGGCTTGAAGATCTCAGTCATGGATCTGTGCATATCTGGGTTTTCCTGCCAGTCCACTCTTGGGTGAGGTTCATCCTGTCTTGGGTGAGGCTCGTCTGCTCCTGGGTGAGGCTCATCTGAGCATTTGGAGAGTGGCCTTGAGCATGGCAGCAGTTAGGTTGAGGAGGTTTTGGCTGCCAGGGTTCTCCTTGGGGCAGAGAGGGAGACTGAACCTGCCCCCCTTCAAGGTCCCCCAGTGAAGACAGCCTGGCGCCGGCTCAGAACATTCTGTGGTGCTCGCCTCTGGGAGCTTTATCGTCTCTGGTTCTTGGCTATTGATAAGATTACATGGCACCAGGGGCTATTTGTGGGTGTGACTGACAAGCTACTGGAAAACTGGGGATCTGGGGGTAGGAGGCCCAGTCCAGATCCAAGCAGGCTTGGAGACCTCAGTCATGGTTCCCACCTACCTCTGAGCTACAGGTATTACCTGCATCTTTTGATCTCTTTTGAGATTTATGGGTCTCTGGAATCTGAAATAAGGCCAATAAATGAGATTATATAGCTGAGGTGGTTTGTGGGTGTGTTTCCCACATACCCTAACTTTTGGCCATTTAATTTCTTGGTAAATTTGGCCCCTAGTTGTTGGGATCTGGCCAAAGGCACATCAGCAATTTCGGGGTATCTGGAAGTCTGAAGGCACCATCAGGTTGCTGATGCACTTGCCCCACAGGTACAGGTTGACCTGCTGGCAGCACCATAATCCCAGTGCTGAGATTTTAAAACACCCACATTCTAAACAGCATTTTAGACAAAAAAACATTTTTAATTTTTTCTTTAATTTACCTGATTATTAATTTTAAGTAAAAAAATCTTATCATGTTCACACCAAACTTGTTTTAAAACATCAAACTTTTAATAAATATTTGTGTAAAGTTGTAAAGTTATAGCTCAAAATTTCTTATATCTGCAACTGAGAAAATACTCCACTATCTAAATAACTGATTCATAGTGGTAGGCAAGGTGACATGATAGCAAGCAAAAATAGACAACATTTTTATTTGCTTTTTGGGTCACATCCGGTGATGCACAGGGGTTACTCCTGCCTCTGCACTGAGGAATCACCCCTGGCGGTGCTCAGGGGACCATATGGGATGCTGGAATTCGAACCCTGGTCGGCTGCATGCAAGGCAATTGCCCTACCCGCTGCGCTATTCCTTCAGCCCCTAGACAACATTTTAATGTTAATGTAAGATATGTTCAATGAAATTATGGCAAAAATTAAATTTAAGTTGGAAAAAATGTTATGAGTATTTAACAAGGAAACTAGGTTGTCAGGTAGATTTTCTGGAGGAAGTGATACTTGATCAGACACCTCAGAACCTATAGGAGTTTCTTAGAGGAATAAGGAGAAACTTACCTGGGAGAAGGGAACTACAACACTACACTTGTCAGGGCTGGAGCAATAGCTCAGCAGGTAGGGCATTTGCTTGCACGCGGCCAACCTGGGTTCGATTCCCAGCATCCCATATGGTGCCCCGAGCACTGCCAGGAGTGATTCCTGAGTGCATGAGCCAGTAACCCCTGTGCATTGCCAGGTGTAACCCAAAAAGAAAAAAAAAACTGCAACACTTGTCAAAATCGCCCCAAAAATCAAATGGTAGTTTTGAACCAAAAATGGCTTGCTGGAGAAGTTCCATGCTGGAAAAATGTCAAGAATCTTCCCTACCATCTTATGGTCAATGGTCTAATGTTGCTCTAGTAAGTGAAACTCTGGACATGAGGTCTGAAGCAGAACCTAAAATTATTAACAGCTGAAAACTTTGGTGACCAGAAAACTCTGAGCACTGTTTTTCACAAAATCCCCAATTACCAGAGGTCACAAACAATATCCTAATGACCTAACAGTGCTTTTAAAATATAAATAATAAATAATACATTATTAGTAAAAATAAAATAATATTTTATTCAAAATAAATATAGAAACAAGGCCACAACCACTTAAAAATAGATTTTGATGGTAAATGGCAAGAATTCAAGTCTAAAATCTAGATCTACATCATCCCAAAGTCTCTGACATTGGTGTTTAAATTCAATATGTTACCTGGGCATCTATTTGTTGCAAAAGCCCTGATCTAGAGTCTAGTGTTACCATAATGAGCAAATCAAAAAGCCTGAATTATAAATCCAAATAATCAGTCTTTCATCATTCAAAATTATTTTAATGATATATTAAGCAATCATTTTATATGTTGGCAATACCATTTATATATTATAGGTTGACAATTCATGAGGAATACAATGCAAGGAGAATATCTAGTTTTATGAAGGGAAATAAAATCAATATAATTTGACAGGGATTTTACATCTATTTCTTAACTATCTGACAATGTGTTTTATTTATTTTGGAGTTGTTGGAGCAACAACTGGTGTTGCTCAGGGATACTCTTGATTTTGTGCTCAGGGACCACTCTTAGAGGATTGATGAGTGGACCGTATGTACTGCCATATATTGAACCCCAGTTTTCCTTATATAAGAAAAGAGTCTTAACCCTAAACTGTGTCTCTGAACCCTTAAATACATTTTAGTTTGGGGGAATTTTATTGGGGGTGTAAAAAATTACAAGATACCCACACAGGAGGGGGTGATGTGATGTGTGTTGTGTTGTTCATGAGCTCTCAGGGCGGCGCTCTCTCTCTCTCTTTCTCTCTCTCTCAATGCTCATGGTCAGTGCTCTCGAGACACTGTGTATAGTCCGGATCAGAATGGCTCCTCCTGTGCTCTGCTTCTGTGTGTGCTGCTGTGCTCCCTTCTGTCTGTCTCTCTATTTCTGTCTCTATCTCTGCAGTCTCTCCTCTGGTCTTTTCCGACCTCTCTCTGCTGTCTCTGCTTCTATGCCTTCTCTCTTGCTTCTGTGTCTTTTCTCTCTGCTTCTGTGTCTTCTCCTGTGACTTCTCTCTTGCCTCTGTGTCTTCTCTCCACTTCTGTCTCTTCTCCTTGCTTCTGTCTTACCTCTCCCCTTCTCCCCTTACAGTGTTAGTTTATATAGCAATCACATAGGGTGGTGACACAAAGGTGAGTTGGACATTAACAAATCAACAAAGAGGGGTAAGATCACTCCTCCAGGAGATTAACAAAATCTCATTTAAGGAGATTACTTCAGATTACTAGGAGATCCACTCAAGGGTGGATTCAAACAAGTGTGTATCACTTTCTTCCTTCCTCAGCTAATAATCCACTTAAATAGTTATAGTAAATTTACTCCTAATATTTCTAGCAGTGTCATTCTGTATGAGCACAGTAAGATATATATCAGACTTAAGTTTGGTTCTTCCTGAGGACATTCACTATATATTCCAGACCACAGTCCTCAGACCAGGTTAGTCCTCCTAACCCCATCAGGGTCCTAGTCTCTTCATTACTTTTGAATCATGACAGCATTTGTCTATGACCATGTTCTCAACTTATAGTTGAGTATCGTGGCGCTTGGGCCTGGCCCATTTCGATGCCAGGGTAGCTCACAGCTTGCCTTGGGTCCATTCCGTCCCTCATCGGGACCCTGCTTTTGAGGTGCTAGGAACTAAGAGCAACTGAGTTGAGAAAGCAGATGCCCAGGAGTAAATATTATTGGAGTCAATCAACTCCCAAGTTACAAAGCATAATGTTAATTGTGTTCCCATGTCCATACAGAAAGGACATTGCTTTAAGGTAAACTAAGTTCCCTGCAGCAAGGCTAAAAGGACAAATCCTATATTATACTACAGTGGGGGACATACACAGCAATGCACATGGGTTTCTCCTGGCTCTGCACTCAGGAATTACTCTTGGCGGTGCTGGTGGAACCGTATGGTTATACTGAGGATCAAACCCAGGTGGGCTGTGTTTACGGCAGCCACCCTACACACTGTACTATCACTCTGACTCATGAAATACATGAGAAGTTAAAAGCACAAAGACTGGAACCTAAGCGTTAGTACATACCTAACACATGGCTGGTGCTGGTTTAATCCCCTGCAGCACGTGGTCTTCCAAGTACCACTGAATGTGGCCCATGAGATCTCCGCCTTCTCCCCTCACCCTGCCCCCATGCACTGTAGGAGTGGCCCTGGTGATTTTTAGTACTCCAGTGCCCATGAAATACTGTATCTTTGGGTCCTAGTATTCAGTCACTGGGAGCAGTCCCAGGCTTCCTAACCAACAGTTGAGAGAAATAAGAGGACAAAAGGAAATAATAATTTAGAAGTAAGGTGAATTTTGAGACAAATAAAACACTCCTAGCCTATCTGCTTTTTGTTTGAAGAGAAAAAAATATGCAAGAAGAGTTACTCATTTCAGAAAGATATCCAAAAAGGACATGTTTCTTACATTTCTGACAAAGAATAAATATTGGCTAAAATGCCTGCTAGTCAAGAACTAAAGCTAGTAGTGTCACAATTTCCCAAAACATATTATGAGAAGATTGTTCTATCTCAGAGTGGCACAGGGAAAAATTTGCTGCATTCCTTTCTCAGCCTCCTTATGCAAATATAAATGACTACACATGTTACACTTATTTCATAGGCAGATGGCTAAGAGCTAAAAGGGCAGATTAACCCATTGGGAAATAAAATGAAACTCAAAACAATCTCAAATGTAGTGGAATAATAAGTTGAAGTTCATACAATTAGATTCTCCAATAACAGCAAAAGGGAAAATCAATTATTTTGTTCAAAATTAAGGACATCTGGATTGGCAAATTAATGTGAAAAGAAGGGTATAAAAAAGTCTAGCGAACTTGAAGACAGGGTATAAGAATTTTTGCCTTATGCTACCAACACCAGTTGAATCTCTGGCACCACACATACTCCCCTGAGCACTTTCATGTTTGAAATTTGAGCATAGAACCAAAAGTAGCCTCTGAGCACCACATTTTTTAAAAATTGTCACAAGCCAATAATAAAGTAACTCTATATGATTAATACTAAAGCATTATGTTTAAAGCTGTGTTCTTAGAAACACGACTAACTTTGAACCAAAGGGGAGAGTGGTGTCAAACAAATGTACCTATCTTTAGGCTAAACAGACAAGATAACTACAGAAGTTAGGCTCCTACCTTCCCCAGAATCTCTGAGACTGAAGCCCTTTGATGTTCACATTACAAAGAAATGGTCCCCTTTGTTGAGACAGACATTCCTGAGTTAAGCTATGAAATTTGCATGAAGCTGAGGCCAGAGAGTACAGTAGGTTAGGTGATTGCTTTGTACACTGCAAACCCAGATTTAATCCTCAGCACTCCATATGGTCCCACAAGCCCACCCGAAGTGACCCTTGAATGAAGAGCGAGGGGTAAGCCTTGAGCACCATCCGGTGCTACCCCTAAACAAGAGAAAACAAAACACATGACGTTTTAAACTTATGTAAAGCCACATGCAAGTTTTATGTATAATATATATCTAACTATATTTTATATATAATACATAATATGTGCTCATATGTCTAAAGACAAGAAAAATCATTTACAATAACAAATTTATTAAAGGCGAAAATGTTGCAAGGGAAGAAAGGGAGGGCTTTGAAGGGAGGAAGAGCCTGATTTTGAACCTTTATTTGTTCTAACAAAGAGAAACTTACACAACATCCTTCAGTGCACAAGGCATAGTACCCCATTTTGAGGCCAGTTAGCAGTGATTTAACTTCTCACTTTGCTAACCAGTCCCCCCCGGCCCCTAAGGTTTTACCTCACATGAATGGTCCTCTGTGTTGGGTGGCTACACTCTATAGACAACACAAAGATGCAGCTTTAATAGATCTCTCTGGTGGTAGAAGGTGTCAACAAGAAAGCTGCTGCAGAGCAGGCTGTGGTGTTGAAAAGCTTGTTTGATGTCAGTTTTTTTTTGTTTTTTCCCCTGTGAGATTATGCTTGGTTGGAGCAATAGCACAGCGGGCAGCTGACCCGGGATTCCTCCGTCCTTCTCAGAGAGCACAGCAAGCTACCGAGAGTATCTGGCCTTCACGGCAGAGCCTGGCAAGCTACCCGTGGCATATCCGATATGCCAAAAACAGTAACAACAAGTCTCACAATGGAGAAGGTACCTAGTGCCGACTCGAGCAAATTGATCAGCAACGGGATGACAGTGACAGTGACAGTGAGATTATAGTGGATTGAAGGAGAAACCAACTGATGAATAGTGAGGAAGCAACAGATCTATGTTCTTTGAAAGCTTTACCAATGGACCGTTAGGTTAAAAACAAAACAAACCAACCCAAAATAAAATATTTAATTTTAACTCATCATCTCAACGTTTACTCTAAATTTTTTTTGAGCATGTTCAGCAATTGTTTTTCTCCTCTCATCAAGGGAAATAAGGAATTTAATATGGTGCAATTATTATAGAAAAAAATAATAGGGTTAATACTGAAAAAATATACTAACATCTTGCAGACACTGCTCAAGTAGTGTGATGTTTCTATATTTCACATTGAGAAAATGAATGAAAATGTAACAAAATTACCAATAGGGAATGTATTCTCTGTATTAAGAATAGTATAAAGGCTTTTATAAAACATATGATCTCAATCCTTAACACAATTCTGTGGAGGACAAGCAAATTGGTCTTTAAAGAACTTGAGTAAAATAGCCAAGTACAAACATTAATTGTAGAGGCAGGCGTCAAACCTCAAGTCATCCATCCACATTACCTACTTGGCTAATTATCACCAGACCAATCTTTCTTTAGATAAAAAGCAGCCCATAATGGGATGAGAAAAGATATAGATCACCCATGTTCTGGTAAAGAAATTTCATTGGCTTTTTCTACAATTAATCAAAAACTGTTCCAATCAATTTTGTATAGTCTGTTCTATACTTTTCACTTTGTGTGCAAAATCTACTCCTCTAAGAATCATCTATTGTGTGATATGTATAGATAGATAAATCATATATTATATATAAAACTTACATGAGGCTTTACATGTAGAGAGAAATTTGAAACCTTATCTGTGTCCATTTTTGGTTCATTTATTTATTTTTTTGTTTTTGTTTTGGGGCCACACCAGACCCAGTGGTGCTCAGGGCTACTCCTGGCTACTCAGGGGTCACTTCTGTAAAGAGTCTGCTCATTAGTCAGAAGATCCAGTATCAGTGACGTTCTGACATGAAAATGCTTAGCCTGATTACACCAACTGTGATTGATTCCTCATAAACGTTGAAAATGGGCCAGATCCGGAGCTCCCCCCATACCCAGACCTAATCAAATCGCCTGAAAAGCTTTCCCAAAGTGGTATGTTAGGCCCCACTCCAAATCAATAAAATCTGGAGCTGTGGGTGTTGTTCATAGGCATGATATGTTTTTGAAAGCTTTTCAGTTTTTGCGATTGAGCAGTTGAGCTTGAGAATTATTAGATGACATATACAAATAGTGCCATGATGGATGAGGTCCCTTTTAGTACTAACAATTTATAATCCTGTGAACAGTCCAACTACCTCTGGCAGTATTTCAATTTTCAAAATTAATTTATTTGGTGTTTATTCTGAACCTGCCAGGGTGCCACATAGGAAAACATAAAGATAAACTTCTCCTGGCCACCAGGAAAACTTCCAGCCCATAAGAAACTTGAGAATATCTGAAAGAATATAGATGAATCCAATGAATGCACATTTTCACAACTGCCCGTATTTGTAAGATGCTGGAAGTTTCTACATTTCAACACTGAGTGATATATAATTACTCTTCTGACTTAAAACACAAGATAGAGAAGATTCCTTCTTTATCTGGTGGCATACTAATTAGTGTTTGACTTTTTCTGCTGCATTTTTATCAATGTTGAACTTGCATTTGTCCACAATACTGTGAGAGGTTTACATCAAAACTGCTTTAAACAACATTTTTTTTTGTTTTTTAGGTCACACCTGGCGATGCACAGGGGTTACTCCTGGCTTTGCACTCAGGAATTACTTCTGGCAGTGCTCAGGGGACCATATGGGATGCTGGGACTCGAACCCAGGTCGGCCACATGCAAGGCAAACGCCCTACTCGCTGTGCTATCATTCCAGCCCCTAAACAGCAGATTTTTAAAAGAGGATCATGTCTAATTTTCACACCAATGAACTGATTAATAAACGTGGTTCCTCCAAATTCATACTGGTGCCTCATTTTGCGTGTGACAGAACTCGGTTCCAGGTCTCAGTTTGTTAGAATCACTGTGCAGGACTTCCAGGAAGAGGGAAAGATCCAGTGTTGTTCTCCTCCAGGTTTACACACAGCCAGGGGAACCTGGGATTCTCATCTGTGTGTGACTTTCTATGTACCTTTGACTGGGGGATGTGACTTATATCTGGGAATCCAGCTCCAGACCATCTCATTTTAGTGTCCAGATGTTAGCTGATTTCTACTGGTAAATATTTTACTGGGTTGCTGGGCTGGAGCAATAGCACAGTGGGTAGGGTATTTGCCTTGCATGTGGCCAACCCGGGTTTGATTCCTCTGTCCCTCTCAGAAAGCCTGTCAAGCTACCGAGAGTATCCCGTCCACACGGCAGAGCCTGACAAGCTACCCGTGGCATATTCGATATGCAAAAAACAGTAACAAGTCTCACAGTGGAGATGTTACTGGTGCCCAGTAGAGCAAATCGATGAACAACAGGACAGAAGTGCTATCATGCTACAGCTGCCAAGTAAGCAGGTGAGATTTGTCTTTTGTGTGTGGGTGGGGGGAGAGGGAATAAGCTGTGACATTGTGGAGGGGCAAGCTCAGGTTTTTGTGGTTGCCTGAGAGATTAACATCATGCATCTCCTCGCAGGTGCCAGCCTAGTCTCTGACATCCCAGTTTTGTGTCTGGGACCAATGACTCTGTTGAACAATGGTGTTTTATAACTGTGTTACTCCTTTGCTTCAAATCAGAGGTTTTGTTACCTAGTACTCATCAAGGATAATAATGCTGAGTGACCCATACAGATACTATAAACTTGACTAAAGGAAAACCTTGTTTTTCTTTTGAATCAATTACTTTTGAAACCACAAGAACTATTTATTGTTAATGCCAAGAGCTCATGAAATAAATTTGTACATTATGAAGAATCAAATATAGTATTACTGTTTAATCAAATATAGTATTACTATATTTCTAATTACTAATTTGATTCAAAGAATCAAATATAGTATTACTGCTTAATAAAAGTTCGGATATATATGAAAATAAATTTTACATGACTTTTGGTTACCTTGACAAATGGCAAATGTCAACACCCTCTGAGAACTAATGGGATGTGGGTCCAATTATATCCAAGTGATTAGTTTACATTTGTATGTGAAATTGCACAAAGAAAAAACAAAACACCAAACTTGCACTTTAATAGTAGTTCTGGTGTCCTTACATATATGTATGATCAAACTCTTATGTTTTTATTGTTTCAGTCTATCTATGTATATTTATGTATGTATGAATTTTTTTTTTTGCACGAAGGATCCCATTTGGAATTTTGGGACAACAGCGACTTTGTTCAGGCAAATCTCTGATTGAACATGATGTGGTCGATTTTGTTATGGAACTTTCCACTGGAAGACTCCCATGTCCAACGTTTATATTCAGCCTTCTGGAACTGTGAGTTACTATGGATGGTCTTGGTCAACATGATAAACTCAGACAGTCTCTCACACTGTTCATTCCATTCTAGCCTATGGGTCCCAATGTGGAGTTTGTGAGGCGACCTTCTCAGTCCTATCTTGGCATTAAAATCACCAACAATGATCTTGTAGAAGGTGTGGTCTTCTGTATAGAACTTCTCCAGCTCCATGTAGAACTTCTCAATTTCTTCTTCATTGCAGTTAGATGTTGGTGCGTAGATGACGAAGATATATTCCTTGAAAGAATCAATCGACTAACATTGATTCTTTGAATTAGTAATTACAATAGATGCCAGCAGTGAGCCACATCTATTCAAGTGTAATCGTCCAATTTGGGTTGTTAGGCATTCGAATGAATCAATCCTCATGGCCAAGTTTGTGTTGACAAGGACACCGACGCCACCGACACCTCTGTTGTCACATGTTCCGAGAAACAGTTCTTCTCCAGTGTCAAAAATGGTGTGATGTGATCAATGCCTTCTCATTTTGGTCAGACCAATGATGTTGTACTTGATCTTCTTCACTTGTACCAACAGGTCCTCGATGGATGCTTTCAATGTCAGTGTACATGCATTGAATGTACAGACAGTCATTTTAGTCTTTCTTCGTTTTGGCAGTCTAGTTCATCCCTGAGATTTTATCAGCCTCTCCTTGCTCATCCTTCTTAACGCTGTCATATTGGGGGCTCTTTTGGTGTCAGGCAAATGAGGCACATTGTTGTTACTGTTTTTGGCATATTGAATACACCACATGTAGTTTGCTAGACTCTGCTGTTCGGGCAGGGTACTTTTGGTAGCTTGCCGGGCTCTCCAAGAGGGATAGAGGCTTCTAGGGCGGCCTCCAGTCGCCCTTACTGGTGTTCCCATGGTTCACATGGTGCAGAAATTATGAAAAATGGGAATTAAGTGTCTTATCTGTGTCGCGTGGCCAAGTTGTGACCGTGCGATCCGGAAAGCGGCCTGGCGTGTGGTGGTGGCTGGGTAGTGGAGGTCGTGGAGGTCAACTGGTGAGGTATTTATCTGGCTTCGGTAGGGTGGGGCATCTGGGTTTGATCCCTGGAGCGCCAGAGATTAGAGAAGGCAGATAGAGGAACTTGTCTCCGGGTCACAGTGAGCGTGGAGTCTAAGTTCACAAAGTTCTGCTTTACCTAGCTCTGTGGGGTTTCACTCATGGGTGAGGTTCGGCCGGAGTGTCCGGAAAGTGGCCTGGAGCGTGGCAGTGGCTGGGTAGTGGGGGTATCCACGTTGAGCTATATTACGGATTCACCATCAGGATCTCACCATTCTACAAGGAAGTGATCAATTACCTGAATGGAGGGTTTCAGCACATGGCAGGGATGAATGGAGACATTACTGGTGCTCGCTCGAGCAAATTGAAGATCAGCGGGATGACAAGTGATATATATTTATACATATATACAATAAAATACTTTGTAAATGTTGCTAAAAGCTCTGATAAGTTGTCATTGTAAGGAAATTTTATTCTGTTTAAAAGACTTTGATTTAATTAAATTTGCAGTGTGCTACTATGCTCTTGGAGTTATGGGGTCAGAGTGATTGTATTGGGCTTATGGCACTTGTTTTGCATGCCACCAACCCTGTTTCAAATTCCCAGCACCACATGTGATTCCCTGAGTATCCCCAGGGATTACTTCTGAGCATAGTGCCAGAAACAGCCCCTGAGCACCTTTGTGTATGGACCCAAATCAAAAATGATCATAAAAATAATAATTGGCTTTATAAGATTATTTTTATTAATTTAGTAGTGTTAACTATTAAAAGGAATATTGAGTCAGTTACATTGGCAATCAAATCAAACTCAAAAATTCAAAAGCCTTTTGGATGTCTAAGATTTCAGCAACATAGTTAAACTAGGATTGACATTTCTGACTATCTGGATCAATTCTAATACCCTGGATGCCTGCTTTCCAGATTGACTATCTCATGCAAACTTTATCATTTATAATTTTCAAAGTATTAGCTTTCTTGGAGCCAACATAGAACCTAGCTCAAAATAGCTACTCCGAAAAGTTGATATAGACTTGATATAGACATAACACGCATCTGAGTTCACTATTATGAGTGTTAACTTTTATAAAGGCAGTCTCTGGGTAGATAGCCTAAGCAAAAATAAAGATGCTAGGACTATTGGGGGGCTGGAGTGATAGCATAGCAGGTAGGGCATTTGCCTTGCACGTGGCCGACCCGGGTTCAAATACCAGCATCCCATATGGTTCCCTGAGCACCGCCAGGAGTAATTCCTGAGTGCAGAGCCAGGAGTAACCCCTTTGCATCGCCAGGTGTGACCCAAAAACCAAAAAAAAAAAAAAGATGCTAGGACTATTGTACATGATCCTCAAAATGTTATAAGAGAACAAAAGTTATCCCTGTGATGAAACAGAAACAGGGAGGCAATGGAAATATCTTCTTGTTTCTGATAATGCTGAAGTGAATTTCAGTACCATGAATTATCATCAATTCAAATGACTTTTAGGGATTGAATCAACAATTCTGGAGTGAACAAATTTGTGGTGTACAATTACCTCTTGACAACTGAAGAATTGAATAAATGACAAAAGTTGAGTAAGAGAACACTTAGCTAGAGTTTATAGTTGTTAAATAAAATGATGCATATAAAAGTATAAAAAGGGAATTCAAAGCTGAATCAACTGAATAATATGAGACAAAATCACTACAGTTCCTTTTAAATTTAATTCTAAAGTTAGGGTGTACAGTACCAAAAATTGAAATTATCACTAACACCATGAAAAAGAATTAAACCAAAAATTGATGAAAGAGAGAGATGCCAAATCCCAAAGCATTATATAGATTCATTATATATATTTCACTTTTGTTTAGTTTTCTTAGGGGGAGCTCAGTGATCACTCCATGCAGTTCATGGAGCACTGTGTGGTGGAAGGAACCACATACTAGCATTTTCTATAGTCCTTTAAGCCACTTCCTTGACCTCTAAAACCATAAAATAATTTCATTGACCCTCCAAACTCCTTAAAATATATAGAAGAGAACATAGGAAAAACACTTCATGGTGTTGGCTTTTAACATGTATTCAGGTATTTAACTTCAGCAAGAAAAACAAAAGCAAATATATATATATATACATACACATATACATATACACACGCATATGCGCATACATATGTACATATATATATGCAACCAACATATATACATATACAGCATATATACACACATATGTATATATACATTTGCAACCAACTAAAATGTTTCTGCACATTGAAAGAAACTATTCTTAAAACAAACAGTAAACTTGCCATTGACTTTGAAAAAATATTTTCCATACAATGTGACTAATACACATTGGACAAAATGTGTATTATCCAAACCAAACAACAACTAAACAAGCAAATGCATCAAAATGTGAAAAAAAAAAGAATAGTCACTTCTCTAAAGACAAAGACATGGCCAACTGGGGCATGGAAAGATGATTTATTATCACTTGCTGTATTCATTTCAAAACAAAAATGAGATGTCAACTTGTCCTATATAATGTCCTATAACAAAAATGATCAGAAACAACAAATGTTGGCAGGTGTGTGGAAGAAAAGGGACCCTCAGCACTACTGATAGATATGTGAGTACATCCTTACTTCATGGCAATCAGTATGCAGATTTCTAAAAGAAATTTAATGTGTCTTTGAGATAACCTAGAAAGTTCATTCTCTGGTATATATCTAAGGAACAAAAGAATATTAAATTGAATATATATGTCTATATTATAATAGTCAAGATCATAGAAACAACATAAGTTTCTAGTGACAGATGAGTGAATTAAGAAGGTGATATACACATAAATGCATGTTTATATACACAAAACAAATGCTATTGAGCAAAAAAAATTCTTGCCTTTTGCAGCAACATGGATAGAAGTGGAGTGGTTTATGTTGAGTGACTTGACAAGAAAGATAAAAACAAATATTTGATGAGTATTCCCATATAGTAACATCTCCATTGTGAGACTTTTTGTTACTGTTTTTGGCATATTGAATATAGAGAGAATTTTAAAAAAGACTGGATTCAGTCTAGAGAGGTGAGGTCATGAGAAGGGGAGCAGAGAAAGGAGAGCAAAGTTGGACGACAAAAACTCAATGAATCATGGCATAGTGGTTGGAGTGTGGTAACATAAACTTTGAAGAGACAAAACTGTTCCCTAAATTAGTGTTTCTCAATGGGAGCATATGGCCCCTTACAAGCCCCTGGGATATTCCAAGGTGTCTCAGGTAAAAATTGCACAAATGGGAGCCATGGAATGAGACCTAGGGGGTCAAATGGTAGGACAGTGGGACCACAGGAAGAAATAAGATCATCAGGGACCATGGTTGAAAAAAGGCTAAGACATATTCTCTAAAACATACACTGACAATCTAATGGTATTTCAATTAAAAACTTTAAGGTTAAGTTTTGATAAAGCAATGTTTTGGATCCCCAACAGAAGGAGACAAGGATGAAAATATTCTGAATTTATCCACATCTAAAATTTAAATTAGAAATGAGACCTATTTCATACTTGAAGTTACTGTGGGAAAGGTCCGAGGAGTACAGCTGGAAGACCATGACTATTCCTGGGCAAGCAACAGCAAAATGTACATGAACCTCATATGGTGGAAACTGTGAACGAGAAAAGCTTCTCTCTTCCGGCAGCCCTCTGGGTGCAGGGCAATAACTCCCAGTTATTTACAGTTATTTACCTTGCATTATTAACCAGTTACAGATGTATCATAGCTCTTCTTGGTCACTAAGTTTTGAGCATTTTAACTTTCTTTTTTTTATTAATTTAATAGTTTATTTTTAATTAGTGAGTCAACCTGAGGGTACAGTTACAGATTTATACATTTTTTTGCTCATGTTTCTCCCTTACAAAGTTTGATAACCCATCCCTTCACCAGTCCCCATTCTCCACCACCAGTAAACCCAACATCCCTCTCCCCCCTCCCCAGTCCTGTCTCCCCCCACCCCACACTGCCACTATGGCAGGGTATTCCCTTTTGTTCACTCTTTCTGATTAGGTGTTGTGGTTTGCAATAAAGGTGTTGAGTGGCCGTTGTGTTCAGTCTCTAGTCTATATTGGGCCCGCATCATCCTTCCCCCACATGACCTCCAACCACATTTTACTTGGTGTTCCCTTCTCTGAGTTGCCCAGAATGAGAGACCAGCCTCCAAGCCATGGAGACAACCTCCTGGTACTTATTTCTAGTATTCTTGGGTGTTAGTCTCCTACTCTGTTATTCTATACTCCACAGATGAGTGCAATCTTCCTATGTCTGTCTCTCTCTTTCTGACTCATTTCACTTAGCATAATACTTTCCATGCTGATCCACTTATATGCAAACGTCATGACCTCATTCTTTCTAACAGCTGCATAGTATTCCATTGTATAGATGTACCAGAGTTTCTTCAACCAGTCATCTGTTCTAGGGCACTCGGGTTTTTTCCAGATTCTGGCTATTGTAAACAGTGCTGCGATGAACATATAAGTGCAGATGTTGTTTCGACTATACTTTTTGGATTTTCTGGGATATATTCCCAGCAGTTGTATTGCTGGATCAAATGGGAGCTCAACCTCTAGTTTTTTGAGAATCGTCCATATTGTTTTCCAAAAGGGCTGAACCAGTCGGCATTCCCACCAGCAGTGTAGAAGGGTCCCTTTCTCCCCACATCCTCTCCAACAGTGGTTGCTTTTGTGCTTTTGGATGTGTGCTAGCCTCTGTGGTGTGAGGTGGTATCTCGTGGTTGTTTTGATCTGCATCTCTCTGATGATTAGTGATGTAGAGCACTTTTTCATGTGCCTTTTGGCCATTCGTATTTCTTCCTTGGTAAAGATTCTGTTCATTTGTTCGCCCCATTTTTTAATGGGGTTGGATGTTTTCTTCTTGTAGAGTTCAACCAGTGCTTTATATACCCTTGATATCAACCCCTTATCTGATAGGTATTGTGTAAATATCCTTTCCCATTCTGTAGATAGTCTTTGTATTCTGGTCGCTGTACTTTTGCTGTGCAGAAGCTTTTTAGTTTAATGTAGTCCCATTTGTTGATCTCTGTTTTTACTAGATTGCTTAGTTCCGTGTCATCTTTGAAGATACCTTTAACTTCAATATCCTGGAGGGTTTTGCCTACCTTGTCTTCAATATACCTTATGGTTTGTGGTCTGATGTTGAGGTCTTTAATCCATTTTGATCTGACTTTTGTGCATGGTGTCAGATCGAGTTCTAAGCCCATTTTTTTGCATGTGGTTGTCCCGTTGTGCCAGCACCATTTGTTAAAGAGACTTTCCTTGCTCCACTTCACATCTCTTGCACCTTTATCAAAGATTAGATGATCATACATTTGAGGTTGTGTGTGGGGATATTCCACCCTGTTCCATTGGTCTGCAGTTCTGCTTTTGTTCCAGTACCATGCTGCTTTAATTGTTACCGCTTTGTAGTAGAGTTTAAGGTTGGGGAGGGTGATGCCTCCCATCATCTTTTTCCCAAGAATTGTTTTAGCTATCCGTGGGCGTTTATTGTTCCATATAAATTTCAGGATTTCTTGATCCCTTTCTTTGAAGAATGCCATGGGTATCCCTATAGGGATCGCGTTAAATCTGTATAATGCTTTGGGGAGTATTGCCATTTTGATAATGTTGATTCTCCCTATCCACGAGCAGGGGATATGTTTCCATTTCCTCATGTCCTCTTTTATTTCATGAAGTAGCGTTTTATAGTTTTCTTTGTACAGGTCCTTTACTTCTTTAGTTAAGTTGATTCCAAGGTATTTGCTTTTCTGAGGCACGATTGTGACCGGGATTGCTTTTTTCATGTCTCTTTCCTCTGTCTCATTGTTTGCATATAGGAAGGCCATGGATTTTTGGGTATTGATTTTATAGCCTGCGACTTTACTGTATAGGTCAATTGTTTCTAAGAGTTTCTTACTAGAGCTTTTAGGTTTCTCTAGGTATAGTATCATATCGTCTGCGAATAGTGAGAGCTTGATTTCTTCCTTTCCGATCTGAATCCCCTTAATATCTTTTTCTTGCCTGATGGCTATTGCTAATACTTCCAATACTATATTAAAGAGAAGTGGTGAGAGCGGACATCCTTGTCTTGTCCCCGATCTTAGAGGTAAAGCCCTTAGTTTTTCTCCATTGATGATAATGCTTGCCATAGGTTCATGGTAGATGGCTTTGACTATCTTGAGAAAAGTTCCTCCAAAACCCATTTTGGTGAGAGGTTTTATCATGAATGGGTGTTGGATCTTATCAAATGCTTTTTCTGCATCTATGGATATGATCATATGGTTTTTATCTTTACTTTTGTTGATGTGATGGATTATGTTGATTGGTTTCCGAATGTTAAACCATCCTTGCATCCCTGGGATGAATCCCACTTGGTCATGGTGTATGATCTTTTTGATGAGTTGTTGGATTCTATTTGCTAGTATTTTGTTGAGAATCTTCGCATCGGTGCTCATCAAGGATATTGGTCTATAGTTTTCTTTGTTAGTGATGTCTTTGTTTGCTTTTGGTATTAGGGAGATATGTGCCTCGTAGAAACTGTTTGGAAGGGTTCCTGTCTTTTCAGATTTCCTGGAAAAGCTTGAGGAGAACTGGCAACAAGTCTTCTTTGAATGTTTGGAAGAATTTGCCAGTGAATCCGTCTGGACCTGGGCTTTGGTTTTGGGGGAGACTTTTGATTACAGTTTTGATTTCCTTGATATTTATGGGCCTATTCAGGTATTTCACGTCTTCTTGGCTCAGTCTTGGGAGATTGTAGGAGTCAAGGAATTCATCCATTTCTTTTAGGTTCTCTTGTTTCATGGCATACAGACTTTCAAAGTAGTCTCTGATGATCCTTTGACTCTCCTTGGTTTCTGTTGTGATGTCCCCCTTTTCATTTCTGATTCGGTTTATTAGGGTTTTCTCTCTTTCTTTCTTTGTGAGTCTTGCTAGCAGTTTATCAATCTTATTTATTTTCTCCAAGAACCAGCTCTTTGTTTCATTGATCTTATGAATTGTTTTTCGGGTTTCCATATCATTAATTTCTGCTCTAAGTTTTATTATTTCTTTCCTTCGATCTGGTTTGGGTTCCTTTTGCTGGTCCTCTTCTAAGATCTTGAGCTGCGAAGTCAAGCTATCTATATAGGCCCTTTCTTCCTTTCTGAGGAAAGCTTGCAGAGCTATAAATTTTCCCCTTAACACAGCTTTAGCTGCGTCCCATAGGTTTTGGTAGCTTGTGTCTTCATTCTCATTTGTTTCTAGGTATCTCTTGATTTCTTCCTTGATTTCCTTCGTGACCCACTCATTGTTCAATAGTGAGTTGTTTAATTTCCAAGTGTTTGATTTGGTTCCCCGAGTCTGTGTGTGATTAACTTCCATCTTCAGTGCATCATGGTCTGAAAAGATAGTTGATACAATTTCTATCTTCCCAATTCTATTGAGGTATAATTTGTGGCCCAGAACATGGTCTATTTTGGAAAATGTTCCATGTGCGCTGGAAAAGAATGTGTATTCTTTCTTTTTGGGGTATATAGCCCTGTATAGGTCTATTAGCCCTGTCTCCTCCATTTCTTCCTTCAGGGCCATCGTTTCCTTGCTGAGTGTTGTTCTTGTCGATCTATCCAGAGGTGATAAGGCAGTGTTGAAATCTCCAACTACTATCGTGGTGGTAGTTATGTCCTCCTTAAAATCTGTTAGGAGTTCTTTTAAGTATTTAGCTGGTCGTTCATTAGGTGCAT
Organism: Sorex araneus; assembly: GCF_027595985.1. Classification (NCBI taxonomy): domain Eukaryota; kingdom Metazoa; phylum Chordata; class Mammalia; order Eulipotyphla; family Soricidae; genus Sorex; species Sorex araneus. The sequence goes on from NC_073305.1 coordinate 83,885,362, forward strand.
ATACATTTAGGAGTGTGATTTCTTCCTGTTGTACATATCCCTTGATGAATATAAAATGACCTTTGCTGTCCCTTCTGATCATTTTCAGCCTGAAATCAATGCTATCGGATACTAGTATGGCCACCTCCGCTTTTTTTTGAGGGGGCTGTTTGCTTGCAGGATTGTTTTCCATCCTTTGATTTTTAGTCTGTGTTTGTTCCGGCTATTCAGATGTGTTTCTTGTAGGCAGCAGAAAGTTGGGTTTAGTTTCCGAATCCATTTTGCCACTCTGTGCCTCTTGATTGGTGCATTTAGCCCGTTAACATTAAGAGAAATTATTGTCATTGGATTTTGTGCCATTTTTCTGTAGGGTTTGTTGTTCTTATAGGTCTTTTTCCTTGCCTTATAGTAGCCCTTTGAGTCCTTCTTTTAAATTTGGTCTTGAGTCTATGAAGTTCCTGAGCTGTTGCTTGTCCATGAAATAATGTATGGTTCCTTCAAGTTTAATTGAGAGTTTAGCCGGGTAGAGTATTCTTGGTGAGGCATTCATTTCATGGTTTTTTCACTATATCCCACCATTGTCTTCGGGCTTGGAGGGTTTCTTCTGATAGGTCTGCTGTGAATCTAAGGGGTGCACCTTTGTACATGATCTCCTTCTTTGATCGTGCTTCTTGCAGTATTGTGTCTCTACCCAGGGCATCCATCATTCTGACTATGATATGCCTTGGGGATTTTCTATTTGGGTTCCTTTTAGCTGGCACCCTTCGGACTCCTTGTATCTGGATGTCCGCATTCTCTAGCTCTGGGAATTTTTTAGCAATGATGTCTTTAATGGTGTTTTTTTCATTGGGATTGGTTCCGTGTGGTTCTGGCACTCCCATGATTCTTATGTTGTTTCTCCTGAGGTCGTCCCCTAGGACTCTACTCGCTCTAGAGCCATTTTGAGGTCTTTTGCCATTATTTGCTGTTGTCTATATGCTTTGTGCAGCTCATCTTCAAGCTCACTGATTCTGTCTTCGGCTGTAGTCATTCTACTATTGAGGGCTCCTACGGAGTTTTTCATTTCATCTACTGATTCTTTTAGTTGTGTGACTTCTGTTCGTAGCTTTGAAATTTCTGCTCTCATTTCTTCCTGGATTATCTTGGTGGAGCGTTCCAACGCTGCATCCATATCCTCCCTTAATTTATTGGATGTTCATTCCATAGTTGTGTTGAGTTCGTGAACCATCCTCACAATTTCCTCTCTGGATTCTTTATCTGAGAGGAGGGTGTATTTCTGGGAGGTCGCTGCTGAGGTTAGTGAGATATTTTCTTGGCTCTCTCCTAGTGGTGGGGATTTTCTCAGTTTCTTCATGTCGTTATGGGCTTTACTATCTGGAGCTCTCGTTAGCTTGGGAGGAACCTCAACTGAAGATTTTTGGCTATGCTCTTTTGACAAAGGACTTTTCTTTGCAAGTTGATGTGTTCATTGACAGTTTTTGTGAAGTTAGGATAGGCTAGGTTAGTTGAGTATTAACATATAGTAACTAAGATGATGAGGGAGTTCTTCGTAGAATGGGTTCAATCAATTGTGGCCAAAGGACAATGCACGGAATGGTAAGAAAAATATCTGCGGCCGCATTAGCGGCCCCTGCTCTGGAAAGAGGCCACGCCCACTTTTGAGGCGACTCCCCCAAACGAGAGGACACGCCTCTAACCTGTTCGGACACGGGAGGGAGGGCTCAGGCGCGGTGGGCGAATGACTGGGACCTGCCCGGCAGGGCTGGGGTGCTCCGAGCTGTCCCGCTGCCGCGGGCGGGCACAGGACGCCTGAGCATTTTAACTTTCTTAACAGCTGGTAAAGAGTCTCTTGCCCCCTCACCTGGCTGTCTTCCCCGGGGCCCCTCGGAAGGGTTGGGCTTCAGTTTCCTCCCCACCCCGAGTAGAGTTTCCGCAGCTGAAGACCTCCGGAGCCTAGCCACAGCCACACTGAAGGCCCCTCTCCACATGTTCGGACGAGCCTAAACCATGAAGGTACGGGCAGAGGAACCCAGGTGTGTGGGACCCGGGGCTGAGACCTCCAAGCCTGCTCAGATCAGGACTGGGCCTCTTCTGCCCAGATTCCCCATTCTCCAGTAGCTAGGCAGTCACACCCAGGGACTTCCCCCAGCGCCATGTAATCCCACCAACGGCCAACATCCAGAGACTATAAAACAAAGCTCTCAAAAGCTCTTATAGCCTAGTTCTCCCTACAGGAGAACCTGGCAAGCTACCAAGAGTTTCCTGCCCACATGGGAGAGCCTCGCAAACTCCCCATGTCGTATTCATAATGCCAAAACCAGTAACAATCTTTGGTCTCATTCCTCTGACCCTGAAAGAGCCTCCAATGGAAAGGATGAATAAAGTGAGGCTTCTAAAATCTCGGGGCTAGGACAAATGGAGACGTTACTGAGACTGCTCGAGAAATTCAACAATCAACGGGATGATTATGAGGATGATGAAGAAGAAGAAGAAGAAGAAGAAGAAGAAGAAGAAGAAGAAGAAGAAGAAGAAGAAGAAGAAGAAGAAGAAGAAGAAGAAGAAGAAGAAGAAGAAGAAGAAGAAGAAGAAGAAGAAGAGCTGAAATAATACATCTCTCAGAGAAAGAGAGATAAACTGACTTAATAAACAATCTGTCACTTTTCATGTGTCAAAAACTTAACCTTTTTCCTGAAGGTCAAAGAGGTAGATTTGTTACCACATTTGATTAGAAAGCTTTGCGAGTTGGGAGGAGGATAATTCAAGATCCTTCAGATTCTTTTTTTTTTTTACTTTATATTTACTCTCTGATTTGGAAGAACAGTGAGAACTATTTATTTTCAATAGACTCCATGTTTGCTCAGAAACAAATAGAGAAAACCAGAAGCTATGCACATGCATATTCATTACATCTGCATACACATTCATAGGGACACAGACAGATGTTGAGTGCTAAGCATGAGGACTCAATTATTTTGGAGAAAAGGTTACTGGTGGCTTCAGCTTGCTCAAACTCCAGCTTTCTTATTTTATTCACTGCCTGTGTAATCTTGAATAGGCTATTTAAGTAGTGTGATTCTGAGTTTCCTCTCTATAAAATGAGTATAACATTTTATTCACCTTGTGAAGAGGAAGATGTGTCCCTATTAGGGTTGTTTAGAGCATTAAACTTGTTCTTTAAATACTTAGTATAGTATCTGCCCATAAAAAGCATTCAATAGGTGGTAAAAAATTATTTCTCAAAGGAGGCCCCCAAATTAACTATTAGACATATCATTCTTTTAGCAAGTTTACATTAATTTATGTCCATTGTATGAGACAGAATTTGTTTGCAGGTTTTTTGCAGTTTTTTTTTTGTTTTTTCTTTTAGTGAAAGTTAAAAAAAGCAAATCCGATTTCTTTTTAGCCATTTATTTCAGAAATGGAGCAGAGAAGATCAGAACTACTTTTCCTATATAACAAATTATCAGGGAATTATTGCTGCCTCCTTGCCTTAGAAAATCCTAGTGCGAAGTCAAGAAAAAATATAAGTTTCCACTCTCTCAGACTTCTTGTAAGCCAGATTTCAGTAGAGATTTCAGTAGACATCTGTTATACTCACCTCATCATTATTAGCACTTAAAGTATGAGGGGAGGGAAATCTCAAACTTTGCTAGCACACTTCCATATTTCCTTCCTCCAGCATAGAACACCACTGGCTAATATGGACTAGTTGGAAGAATGAGTTCTAAAATCATGATCTCACTTTGTACTTGAAGGACATTTTTCTACCAACAGCACCAACAAGGATAGTAATTTTCAATCTATTTTCAGTGAACCCATCAGTGAATCTCAAGGGTCAAAATTAAGCTGACTGTTAGTTTGAATAACAAGAACTACAAACGCATTAATTGTGCACTTCTGCAAAATGTGCAACTGGCTTCTGGAAGCTCTGCTGGATCTCCTTCTGTCGCTGTCATTTTTCACCCGGTGTGCAGTCACTGCACCACTTGCATCTCAAAAATCTTCGCTATGTTAGTCGCATAGTTTGTGACACGAATGTCAATGCAGGAAAAAAGGATCAAACTTCAAAGAAGAACAGAGCATCAAAAGTTGATTAAGGTAATACCAAATCTTTCTTACTCTTTTGAGGGTGGGGGGAAATGACTCCCAGGAGGTGTTCAGGAGTCTCAGAGGCCCCAGACAATAGTGGTCCAATGCAAGTGTCCACAGATGAGATACTCCTTGGGTTCTGCAGTGGTGAGGATTATTCTGAGCCCCTCAGCAGTGCTAGAGGGCCACCAGGGCCACATGTAGTGGTGTTCAGGACCTTCCATGGAAGCACCCCTCCATGTTATATTGTCCATGTGGTACTGGGAATCAAAACTGGTACTCATGCACGTTAACCACCTTACTAACACCTGGCTCTAATACTTACTTTAAGTTTTTAGTTAATATAGAATGTGCCTCTGGTGGCCAGTCTATTGGAGGATTTTGGTGTTTTTTTTCTCAGTATGTCACTCACTTGGTTGTATTCCTCTCCATCATACTTGTTAATTTCCCTCTTGGGCTGGACAGATAGGATAGCAGGGAGAGAAAGCATAGCAGGGAGAGATTGAATAGCAGGGAGAGATAGGACAGCACAGAGAGATGGATAGCAGAGAGAGCACTTGCCATGTATGCAGCAAACCCAGCTCGGATTCTGACATCCCATAGGGTCCCCTGAGCACCTCTAGGAGTAATTCTGGAGTGCGGAGCCAGGAGTGATCCCTGAGTATCATTGAATGAGCCCCATCCCCATCCTCAAAAAAGAAGAAGAAAATCCTTCTTTGTACAGTGGGCATAATTAATGGGTTTCTGTGGACAAGAAACCCACTATATTCCCAAGCTGCCAGCATCTGAATAAAGCCTTTCTCTCTCTGTCTCTCTGTCTCTCTGTATCTGTCTCTGTCTGTCTGTCTGTCTGTCTCTCTCATCAAAACTTTTCTCTTGCATGATTAGACTTCAAGCAACGTACACCAAATTTGGTTTCAATAACAAGGCCAAAGTTCCTGCCTCCTCCTTCTACTTCCAAATGTGGACACTGTCCCATGTCACAGGAAAAGATGTGATACCCTGAGATTCCACAATTGCAGCTGAATTACGTAGCCCTAAATACTTCCCTAAGTAATGGTAGACTTTGACGAAGGGGAGGAAAACAAACCCAAGAGCTAGGCAAATCAATTATCCCTCCATCCTGCCTCCCAAATGTGGCCAAAGTTGTCATTTTTTCTCCTTTCCAAGCTGCAGGGAAGTCTCTGCACTGACAATGTCCTCACTAAGAAACTGTCTTATCTGCACAGCCTGCCATGGAGAGGTAGTGGCAGGGGCCAGTGGCCTGCATGCCCTTACCTCACTTCTGTCAATGCCTTCCTTCCTTTTCCTCAACAACATGGTGGTGAACTGCATTTCCCCTTCAACATGCCAGGATTGGTCCTTGAATTCTTGCCTCAGGCTCTCTCTTATAGAGAAGCTAGCTACGGTCTCTTCTATTTCTCCTGTATATTTATATAGCCTTACTTGATTACTTTACTCTTTTCATCTTCCTGGACAGAAAGCCAGGTTATACCTTGTACTAGAAGCCCTGGGTTATACCTTTTACTAATTTAAAGTGAGTTGAGGAGCCAGAGCAATAGTTACAGTGTGTAGGCATTTGCCTTGCACATGGTCAACCTGGTTACAGCTTCCCATATGGCCCTCCTTGTACCTCTAGGAATAATTCCTGAGTGCAGAGCCAGGAGTAATGCCTGAGCATCGCTGGGTGTGACCCAAAAAGCCAAAAATGAGTAAGTAAATAAATAAATAATCTAAAATATTGTGATGAGAAATATGAACAACTACCTTGATAGGGGCTAGAGGAAAAAAACAATAAATACCTTAATCACCTTATTGAGGAACCAAGATGATAAAAGAGGAGCAAAGCATCTATTTGTATAATCTTAGAAGAAAAAAACAAATGAAATTTCTTTTAGATGTTTGTGCCTTTAGCTTTTCCAGGAAACCCTGGAAGAGACCAGTAGGAAGTGGTCAGGAAAGGACTAGTTCTTGATGTGAGGATGTTTCTTGCTAGTACATAGAATACACTTACAAAGACAGAGGAAAAAATGATTTTATTCAATACTAAGTTTTTGTTTCTGTTTGGGGGTCACATCAATGGTGCTCAGGGTTTGCTCCTGGGTCTGTGCTCAGAGATCACTCCTGGTGGTGCTCAGTAGATCAAATGTGGGACCAGGGATTTAACTCAGGTCAGCAGAGTGCAAGGGTAGTGTCTTGATTTCTGTGCTATTGCTCTTGTCCCTAGAAGATGCATTTTTTAAATTTTTTTATTTGTGAATCACCTTGCGGTACAGTTACAAACTTATGAACTTTCGTGTTTGCATTTCAGTCATACAGTGATCATTTACTCATCACTCTGCCAGTGCCCTTTCTCCTAGAAAGTGCTTTCAAAAAGTCATTAAATCAATTTACTGACTGAACAATAATACACAACTAGACTCACAAATCTGTAGGATGTCATGTTACCTTGTTTGTGTCTATTTAGGTCAGTTTGTTTCTTGGGAGAGAATATAATGGGGTTTGTAACCCCTCCATATTCTCTAACTCTTTTTGAAAATACCCATGATGATAACTTAGTTACTAAAGTACTAAAATACAGAAATCCAAAATTGTGTGGCCACTAGTACGGCCACTCGACCTCATATCTCTTCAATGGAAAACAAATTATCAAAAGCTTCCTTTATCAGCTGGTCCGACTTTAGGGGGGAGAAACTCCAAACAATAATAGTGAGTTTTGTGTTGAAATATTGAATGTAATAAAAGTAAAGTGAAAGTAAAGTGAAATTTATCAGTTACACAGGCGGGGTGGGGGGCTGGGGATGTGGGGGGGGTGGGGTGGAGCTATACTGTGATTCTTGGTGGTGGAATATGTGCACTGGTGAAGGGATGGGTGTTCCATCATTGTATAACTGAGACTTAAGCCTGAAAACTGTAACTTTCTACATGGTGATTCAATAAAATAAAAAAGAAAAGAAAAGAAAAAGATTAAAAAAGAAAATACCCATGATGATAAAAAAATGAAATAAAAATGCACATGATGATCCATTTAAAACAAATCATTAAATATTTTTTGTCTACCAATTCTCTTTGTTAGCAGAACATGCATCATAATGAATCTAAGAGAAGAGCAAGAAGAAAACCTAAGATTTTCAGGTCTAGTCCTTCCCTTCCTAAGTTATCTAATAGAAAGTTACTCTGCTTTAATGACAAATGACTTTTAAAAATGGCTGATACCACTCCAAATACATCATTGTGGCATAAAGTTTTTTACTTAATTTGAAGATACTAAATGAAAAAAGACATTCTTAGCTTCACTTTTTTTTCTGAAAACAGGAGATGAAAATCTCCACATTAAAAAGCAGTCCCTATATCCAGAGAAACAATCTTTTGTGGCAAACAAATTCCAAGAGTATTCTGCTAACAGACCTTGTTAAAAGTGTTTCTCATTTTCCCTTTGCCTCCCTATATGTTTTCATTACATCTCTTCAATTTTGTTCTAAAAGTATTTAATACTCACTATATTTGTTGTAAAAGGTCTGTGTAAGTGGATCTTGTGACTTTTCCTACCTCAATCAGGTTATATTGTTTTATTTCTGTTACTGTCACTGTCATCCCCTTGCTCATCGATTTGCTCGAGTGGGCCCCAGTAACATCTCCATTGTGAGATTTGTTGTTACTGTTTTTGGCATATCGAATACACCACGCATAGCTTGCCAGGCTCTGCCGTGAAAGCTTGTAATATATTTATTGTTATAGTGTTTTGATCATAAATTCAATGCATGCTTGTTTTTAAAGTTTGGAAAATACAGAAAATTTAAAATATAAACCTAAAGTATGTATTATACTGTTCTCATATTTTTTCATGGGAAATTTAGTTTTGAGCCTGAGCTCCTTTAAAGATAGTGTCATTTGTCAGTTTCTGTTCTCTCTATGTACTAGACACAAAATTAATTATTGTTTGCATAGAAGCTAACTTAGACTGAATCTTATTTCTTTTCTTCTTTTTCTTTTTTAAGTAAAATTCCTCCATCCCTCTTGGAGAGTCCAGCAAGCTACAAAGAGTATTTTACCTGCACAGCAGAGCCTGGCAAGCTACCCATGGCATATTCAATACGCCAAAAACAGTAACAAGTCTCACAATGGAGACCTTATTGGTGCCCGCTCGAGCAGATCGATGAGCAATGGGATGACAGTGATGCAGTAATACAGTGATTTTCAGAGGCAGGGATCTACATTTCCTTATGAAGTTGATTATCATAAAAAACTTATGTGTGTTTTTCCCTCCTATTTATAGCTCTCAGGTCAGTTTAAATTTCAGGCCCAGCAGGAAACCCCTAAGAAAGTAAAAAGTGGAATTTACCTCCCCTACAAGTTCCATCTCTCTTCCTGGCAAGATCAGAATCTTTCTCAGCGAACTGCTTAGGGGCAGAAAAACATTGGGAACAGCTGTACCAGTGAGCGATCGGAGTCTCAGGCAGCTGATCTGCATTAAGGAGTTAATCAATTGACAGGATGCAGCAATCAAGTAAATGTTAATTTTTTTCCCAACTCTGTGGGCTGCTAGCACTAAAGACTATTTCATGACTCCAAACTGACTAGAGGAATCTACTATTACAAAATGGGAATAGTTATCTTCTATTTTTTAATAAAAATGAAAATTGTTTACAACCATCCTAAATGATATCTATGTGGCTCTCATTTTGCTGAAACATCTGACCATCCTCCCTTTGAAACCTTTCTTCCTTTGCCTGTAGTGACTCTTCTCTCTTGCATGCTTCTCCTTTGTCTGCAATCATTTTAGTAAATGCTAGTTGCTCTGGATTCCCAATCTCGACCACATTTAAGCTAAACAGATGAAGTGCCTTCACAAGAATATAAAGCTTAGAAGAAATGTTTTTGTTCCTTCAGTTTTCTTCATTCCCTCCCTTCTCAGCCTTTGATCAGCTTATTCTCTTGTTCAAAGACCATCTTCATTAAAAAATAAAGCTTGCAAAACTGTTTCTAGTCTCAGGAGCACTACAAAGGTTCAGGAATGTGAAGAACCCCTCTTTTGGTTAAGGAGACCACCAATCAAAAATATGAATTATCTGTTATCTATATCCTGATAGAGATTAGGACCCACCCATCTGAAGTGCTCAGGAAGGACGTGGGAGGGAGTCAAAGGAAACAATATCCCATAATAGATCTGATTAGTCTCCCAGAAACCCACGGACTAAAATTCCTCCTGACCAACTGTTGCATGCATTATCTAATTTAGACCCAGTGGAGAGTCCAAAAACCAGGATCAGACCCTTAAGTCTCTTTGCTGGTCTCAGCAAATAAATCTTCTAAGTATTAGGTAAGACAAGCAAAAGGCCCCCATTTAGGCCTTAGGAAATATCTCTCTTTAACATCTATTGCTTTCTCAACTTTTTCAAAAACATATCAAAGCCAACTTGAAACGAATTGATATCTGCTGTCACTTAGCCCTTAATAAAATTTCCTCTCTTATGTTTCTTTTCCTCTGTCTCCCTCCATATACTGGGGCCATTTCCAAATTTCACCTAGGGAATTTGCAAGCCAACCTAAAACAAGAAGGTGGTGAGATCAGGTTTTATTTTAAGAAACCCATTATGACAATCAAGTGAAGGGCGCTTTAGGTAGCTATGAACAAAGATCAAGGGCTCAGGGGAGTGAACCCTGAGCCCACCTGGGGAGTCACAGTTGTAACCCAAGGAGTAGAGCACATGCTTTGCATGAGTGAAGTCCTGAATTCAGGACCTGTGTATCTGTCCCCTTACCCCTGCCAAGCTCTACAACAAAGCAGTGATAACAATGGGATGCATCTTTTTAGTGACTAAGATTGGAATAAGCAATCTGGACCTCTGATATTAGTTCCTTACTCAGTACTCCCATGAGATTTGACTCTTACATTAAAAAGTTTCTGGGATTGGGTCTGGAACTTTCCAGATGCTCTGGCCAAACCTCACACATGAATGAAATCCCACGAAACCCAGATAATGTGGAACTTTGTGACATTGGACTCTGGACTCAACTGGACCCAGAAGCAGACATCCTCTGCCTGCTATCCCCCAATCTCCGGTGACCCAAGGATCACACCCATAAGCCACACCCTGCCATACCCTACCTGCACCAGATAATCTCCTCATTAGCCACCCTCCTCCCAGATGCTGCTTCTCCCAGATGGCTGCATGGCACATTATAAGACACTTCCATTATAAAACATTTTCCATATTTGATGGAGTTCAGACAGTAGGCAACAAATCATAGAAAGCAATATATATATCTCTCAGAGAGCCGGCAAGCTACCGAGAATATCCCGCCGCACGGGCAGAGCCTGGCAAGCTACCTGTGGCGTATTTGATATGCCAAAAATAGTAACAATAATAGGTTTCATTCCCCTGACCCTGAAAGAGACGCCAATAGTTGTGAAAGACGAGTAAGGAGAGGCTGGTAAAATCTCAGGGCTGGGAGGAATAGAGACGTTACTAGTGCCTGCTTGAGTAAACCAATGGACAACAGGATGATGGTGATACAGTGATACAGTGAATTATCTTGTTTCTTGAGTCACACCTGGAAATATTCAGGGGTTACTCCTGACTCAGCACTCATTACTCCTGAAAGTGCTCACAGGACCATGTGGAATGCCAGGGATTGAACTGGGTTTGGCCACATGCAAAGCAAGTGCCCTTCCTGCTGTCCTATTGCTCTGCCCCATGATTGCAATTGCTAAAAAGTCCTATTTTTGAAAACTATGAGTGCTTCCTATTAGCACCATGGTTTTTAAAAATGAAAACTGAATGTAGTTCAAATAATTGTCCTCCAGATCTTTGGATAAATATATTTTACTCACCATTGTCAACTCTGTGGAGAACATTTCTGTGATTTGATGAAACATCATTGATTTTTTATACAACTTTAATAGATAGTATGAGTAAAAGTCTCACAAGTTTGCTATGAATTTTAGTGAGAAACTGAACAAGATATAGTTGGATATAAAATAAAAGTAAAACTTTAAAGTTTGATGAAGTTGTGGGAAAGTAATCAAAATAAATCCCTTCATTATTTTCCCAATGGTAGTTTCCTAAGTAAGAACAACCCTTACGCAAAAGGCAAAATAATGCAATATAGCTTCATATCACCAATAAGTCAATAGATTCTTTATCCATAACTTTTTCTAGCTAGTTTTCTTCAATAACGTAGATGGTTATTATCTAGCCAATAACCATCTATGTTATTGAACTATTATTGATATGATTTTTAACTGCCTGAAATGCTATCATCTGAGTCGATAAAAATATTTTACATTTTTGTCCTAATTCAAATTTCTTCGTCTCATTGAAGCTTACTTAGATGTCCTCGCTCTGATATGATTTGTCACTGCTTTCTCTATATTCATGTAGTAATTTATCAAACGTTCTATAGATTTTTAAGAAATGCATATGATTAATGAATGCATTTCAGTCACTCTTCAATTTATCATTAAAGTTATTGCAATTACAACTATCACTCTACTATACCATTGACCTATGTATATTCTATTCTTAATTTCTAGAAGTATAAAGTCTTTGAGAAAAAAATTCTGTCACCTTCTTTTCTTATTCTCATTGTCTGTCACTAGTGTCTTTCTCAAAGAGACTCTAACATCTACATCTCACTTATTGTTGAGTAATATGTCTTAATTTGGGTAATTGCCCCTCCCTACTCACATATAGAAAATATACTCAGGCCTATGGTCAACATAAGGCAAATAGAGCTTAATAACAAGGGATGCTAATTTAATTTAACGATATAATGATCGCAATGTAAAGATGAACAAAAAAAAATGTCCTTGAAGTGATTTTCTACTGTTTTTATATATGAGGTAGAGAAAAAAGCTCATAGCTCAAATATTTCCTATTTATTTACCTATTTTTATCTTTTTCTCCCAGATTGCTTGGTAGTACACAAAACATTCATTTTGTGAGGTTAAAAGTCTCCAAAGTCAAATAAGACATTGCCTCTATTTCCACTAGATACAGATCCAGACAGGTAAAAATTAACACCCAAAGCCAAATAAATCAGATGATTAATAGAGAACAATAGCACTGTGAAAGAACCAAAATAAAGGTTGAAATTGAGAAATCATATTTCAAGGAGAAAGTTGTCATCTAGAGGCTATTTATGAAATTGGACAGGATTCTTGCACAAATGTAATGATGATTAGTAGATGACTAGTTTCTGTTGAATACTCTCATTGAAATTTTGTTTTCTCTTAAATATCAATATATTTCCTTTTGTTTCATCCATTCCATCATCTCATGGAATAATATAACTGTGCACACACGTAATCACCTGAGAAAATATTTTAATGATTAAAAATCCAGCAATAGTTCAGAGAATACCTGAAAGGATCTTATTTAATTTCACACTGATTTTTTATAAGCATAAACCAAGAAAAATGCCACTTATTCCATTCATAATATATTCTGAGGTTTTAACAATGAAAGATCATTTGCTTTCTGTGGATGTGCTTCCTGTGCCTGGAAGGAGAAATATAGGCTAATATTGCATACAGTTGCTAAACTCTTCCATGCTTACCTTGCTGATCTGCTGTGGATAGGTTCCAGGAACATTTGTAGCCTTGGTTCACTGGTATTTTTGCTGTCCATCTTAATATATTTATGTGTCGAGACTTCTTTTAGCTTAGAACAGATGCAGGTAATTTGCTTTTTTTCAGGCCAACCCAAGGTTTAGGGATGTGAGATTTTTCACTCATCATTTCAAACTAAATCCTGTGTTCACTTATTTAATAATTTATTCAAAGATTGAATCTATTAATTATTTTATTAATAAATATTAATCATTGATTATTATTTAATTTATTCGAAGATTGAATGTACCTGCTACATTTTGGATATTTTGAGTTCTGAAATAAAAGATATTGAACAGACCTAATCAAGGTGTTGCTCTCATGGATCTTCACTTGTATCACTTGTAGTCTTTGATTTGCTCGAGCGGACACCAGTAATGTCTCCATTTGTTCCTGTCTCGTGCCAGTGCAGCCCAATGATATCTGCTTGCTCTAGTAACAGGAAAAGCCTCAAATCATTCATTCAGGGATTTGACGAAGAAATCTGACCATCTAGTTAGTGGGCAGCCACGAGGTCTTCTTACATCTTATGGAATCCAGTTGGTAACAGCTCTAGTCCAGTGGTCGTCTCTGAATCGCATTACATGACCGGCCCATATGATTTTTGATGCCTTGGCAAACAAGACAGCGTCCCTGATTCTTGACTGTCGACGGAGGTCAGAACTCCGGATTCCTTCTCTCACTTGAGTGAGACATGATATTCCCAGCATAGCTCTTTCAATTCCTCTTTGGGATACCCTAATAGCATTCTCATCCTGTTTGCATAGGGCCCAGGTCTCTGAGGCATATGTTAGTGCAGGAAGAACAGTGGAATAGAAAAGATGTGCCTGGAGTCGGAGGTTCTTCATCCTCTTAACCACCTCTTTGACGCTCTTGAAGGCATTCCACGCTGCTCTCTTCCTCCTGCTCAGTTCTGGCACCAAGTCGTCCCTCATGTTGATTTCTCAACCCAGGTACACATAGCTGCTGCATTCGGAGATGTTCGTTCCATTGAAAGCAAATGGAGCTTCAGGGACCAGTTCGTTTTTCATGAACATCATCTTGTTGAGATTCAACTGCAATCTGACATATGGATCTTATGTCATAAAATTATAAAGGAAAAGCATCTAAAATTAAATATAAACTGTTATACTATTGGTGTATTTCATAGCCTAAAAATCAAGCTATAGGGGAAAGCACATAGGTGGCCAGGTAAAAAAAAAACTTCTAATCAAAATAATTGAAACAGAGCTAAATGAAGTGAAGGTGTTGCCATGTCATAGCCTAAAGCATACAAACAGAAAGGTTCTCAATCTTGGAGAGTGGCTGCAAAGGTTTAGGGTGTGTGCTTTGCATGTAGGAATTCTGAGTTCAATCCCCAGTATGCCATGGTCCCCCCAAACATTTTCAGGTATGGTACTCAAACTGAAAGGCAGTTTTTTAGTAAACATAATCATGCATGGAAAGGCTTTGAGATAGAGAAGTAAGGAAGGACAGAAAAGGGAGAGCAGCATGAGCAGAGCAGGCATCTACTATAAAATTAGATTGGAGGGGCCAAATAAATAGTACTGTAGATAAAGAATGTATTACCTTGCATGCGACTGGCCTGGGTTCAATTCCTGTTATCCCAGAAGGTCTTGCAAGTCTTGCCAGGAGTGATGTCTTTATGCCCACCCACACGGCAAAGCCTGGCAAGCTACCCATGGTATATTCAATATGCCAAAAACAGTAAAAACAAGTCTCACAATGGAGAAAATACTGGTGCCGCTCAAGCAAATCGATGAACAATAGGACGACAGTGCTACATTACTTGTTTAACTACTGTGGGTTTAGATATTACTATCACTACTTAGCGGAATTTGGGACTTTTAGCATTGAAGATGACCCCATGGAGCTCAGTCCGGCTGAAATTACTCACTTTCTTCTTTTTATTTAGTTGAAGAGGACTGGAGCGATAGTACAGCAGGGAGGGCATTTACCTTGCACGCGGTCAACCCGGGCTCGATTCCTCCATCCCTCTCAGAGAGTCCAGCAAGCTACCAAGAGTCTCCTGCCCACATGGCAGAGCCAGGCAAGCTACCCGTGGTGTATTCGATATGCCAAAAACAGTAATAGCAAGTCTCACAATGGAGACATTACTGGCGTGTGCTCGAGCAAATTGATGAACAACGGGATGACAGTGACAGCGACTTAGCAGAATATAAAGAACTTTTCTTAATTTTCTACAGACAACCAACCTAAGTTTTTCTGAACACATTATCCTTCATGGCCGCTGCTTGATGAATAATTTCAGAAAAATACTGTAGCTTGATGAATAATTTCAGAAAAATACAGTAGATTTCATGGATTACTTTTGTGATAATGTCAGTGTTTCAGCAAATGGCCTTATTCCTCATTTCAAGCATAAAAGATTGCTTCAAATGTTAACCTGATTAATATTACTTTTCCCCTACTTTTATCTCTCTTCTGTCATCAACTAGCTTTCATTTCTACTTCCAAACCCAAATGGTAATTTCTAACCTAAGCTAAAAACTGCATATTCTGAAATTCATGCTGCTAAATTCACACTGTTTTTAATACCTTATTAAGTTTAACCTTTGCCTATTTTATCCCTGAAATGCAATCCATTTTCAACATTTTTTTCTTGACTTGTTGACATTGTACTCTCTTGCCTTTTAGGTTGTTCGCCCTTAGGATTCAGACCTTGAATCTGTATTAATAGTGAAATGTTCAAAGCATTTATTCCTGCCACTATCCATCAGTCTTTTAAATTAGAATCTTGCTTCAGGGTATTATAAAAATCTCTCCTCCATGATTAAATTTTTTTCTAATCCTCCCTGTCCAATCTTTTTTTACCTAAAGGTTCATATATACCATTCAGATCTGACTACAGTGCTAAAATGTTTTTTGTTTAGGGGCCACATCTGTTTTTTTTTAATTTTATTGAATCACTGTGAGATAGTTACAAGCTTTCATGTTAGGGTTACAATCTCACAATGATCAAACACCCATCCCTCCACCAGTGCACATTCCCCACCACCAATATCCCGGATATACCTCCCCTTTCCCACCCTCCCCCTGCCTCTATGGCAAACAATATTCCCCATACTCTCTCTCTACTTTTGGAGAGCCACATCTGTTTTTGCTCAAAATCAACTCCTGACTCAGAGATCATTCTTGGCAGGATTTAGAAGATTATATGGGGTGCCAGGGACTAAACCTGGGTGGTCCCTTGCAAAGCCTTGCCACTGTATTACTCACTACTCCCTGCCTCCATGGCAGTAGTTTCCTTTAGTTTTAGTTTTGGGACCATGATTCACAGTATTGATAATGGGTTACATGCTTTAAATATTCCAACACCATTCATTAGCTTTCCTCCACCATTGTCCTTGTGTTCTCCTCCCCCCTACCCTGCTCTAGTCCCCTGAAATGATATGCTTCCTCCTAAATACCACAGTGATATCACTGTTTCACTGTATCACTGTCATCCCTTTGTTCATTGATTTACTTGAGCGGGCACCAGTAAAGTCTCCATTGTGAGACTTGTTGTTACTGTTTTTGGCATATCAAATACACCACAGAGAGCTTGCCAGGCTCTGCCGTGCAGGCAGGATACTCTTGGTAGCTTGCTGGGCTCTCTGAGAGGGACAGAGGAAACTAACCCGGGTCGGCCTCATGCAAGGCAAACACCCTACCCGCTGTGCTATATAGTCCTACCACAGTAATATACTTCCTCCTAAATACCAGTTCTCAGTTTCTGCTATCTTAGAGTATCTACTGTGTCCTTACTATGTCTATTTATCTCACATAAAGGGAGATCATTCTGTATCTGTCCCCTCCTTCTAACTTCATTCATAAGGACACTGTTCAAATCCATCACATAGCAACTGTTATGATTTTGTCTTTTCTTAAAGCTGAGTAGTATTCCATTCCAGTGTTATAGTTTCCTACTCTGTTCTTGTGTACTTGGGTTTTTTTCAGATTTCATCTACTGAAATACCTGAGTACCGCAATGAACTCAGAAGTGCAAATGTTTTTTCTGAATAGAATTTTTGGGTCCTTGGGGAAATGCCAAGAAGCAGAAATGCTGAATCATATGGAAATCAAGTCCTAGTTTTTTTGAGAAGTGACCATAGTGTTTTTCAAAAAGTTTTAACCAATTGACATTCCTACCAAATGTGGTTTAGGATAGCAATATATAAAGCACGGTCAAACTTTACAAGAAATTAAAAAAAAACCAAAACCCATCTAAAAAGTGGGGGAAGATATTAACAGAAACTTCCTCTTAGAAGACATACAGATGGCCAAAAGATATATAAAAATACTCTGCATAACCTATCATCAGGGAAATGAAAATTAAAACACCAAAGAGATATCACCTCACACTAGTGAGACAGGCGCACATCAAAAAAGAAAAATAACCAGTGTTGGCAGTGATGTGAAGGGAAAAGTATCATGGCAACTTTTTTACTAATATGTACTTTCAACAATTTTTGAGACATCAAAAGAGCACCTACTGCAAGTAAAAGATACCCTCAAAGTTACAAGGGTCTGGCAAAATAGATCAAGGAAAGATTAAAATTTCATAGGTTCAAATGTTTCTTTAAGAACTACTAATCGTACTCTGTTCTATATTTGGATTACTCAAACAAGTGTTTTATTGAAAAGAAATCTTGTTTTATCTGCCCAAGAAAAACTGTTGTTCTCAAACTAAGAAATGGGTCAGATATGTAGCAAATTTTATGACTTGAGAGAATAGAAGGCAGTTATCTATTTATAATGCCAACTTCTTATTTCCTTGGAGTTCTGCTTCAGGTCTCTAGTTGAAATCTTTCAATTCTTTGTGCTGGTACATCCAATGGCAAAACATTTGAGCTGACTTCTTGAAGATTTTCTTTTGCAAGCTGAATAAAAGCCAGTTTAACCTCTTTCACATGTTTAATACCTTATCACAGAAAACAAAGTGTCAATGTTTTGAAAACTTCTAATTCAGAAATCTAATTTAAAACATTTTTTATAACTAAAGCTTATAAAATCCAATATATTGGTTTTAAAAAATTATGTCAGTCAACTAATTAAAAAGAATTAAAGTAGCACTCATTTGATATTGTTTCACAGCATGGGTCTTTAGGGTTTAACCTTAAAATCTAAGAGGTAAAATAGAAATATTAGAAATCTATCTACAGTGAATTTACAACTTTGTCAGCAGGAAGCAATTTCCTTGATGTCGTATACTGACTATAAAGTTTTCCCTTTAAGGACATACTCATTAAATGCTTACTGGCTTCTGACCTGGAATATTGGATGATATTAAAACAAGTTTACAACTTTGTTTTATTACTGAAGCAAAATTTTATTAGAATGCCCTTTCTCCTTGAAGTCTCTTCCTTGTCAAAGGCTCAATTTTCTTAGTTTAGAGCAGACATATTTCAAATATTACATATTGATTCCTAGCAGGAGAAATAACAGATGATACTAAAATTGGAAAGGATAGAGGCTACATGGAATGCTTTGCTTATTTCATAAATCAGAAACATATATAAGTATAACCACTGTCCCCAAAATTCTCAAATAATTATTTTACATGACATATTTGAGACATTTTTTCTTTAGAATTATTTTTAAGTTATTCATATTTTAATTGATTTGTTATGAGGAATACTTTTGCAGAAGCCTACTTGTGATTCAGTCAACCAGACTAATGGTTCAATGCCAGGAACAAGAATGGGGTGTTGCTCAGGCCCTGCTGTGATTCGGATTAGTAAGACTCTCCTAGTGTTGCTCCAGGGCCTCCAGAGACAATGTGGTAATACTTCGGGGAACATATGGTGTCAGGCATGGAACATGTGTGGCACATGCATGCCACATATGACACATTTCATGTGACATACACATCCCATGTACATGCAACATGCGACAGTCTATGTGACATGCGCATTCCATGAGACATGTGCATGCATGACACATGTCACATTCCATGCAACACATGCATGCCACTTAGTACGATTGTGACACATGTGTGCACTCTAAACTGCTATACTAACTCCCAGCCTATATAAAAAATACACTTATTAATAAAATATTATATTCAACTTTTTTGTGAGACTTTTGGTCTCACAAATTCCTGAGCACCTTAGAAATATACATAACAGGGGCTGGAGCAATAGCACAGCGGGTAGGGTGTTTGCCTTGCACGCGGCCGACCTGGATTCGATTCCCAGCATCCCACATGGTCCCCTGAGCACCGCCATGGGTGATTCCTGAGTGCAGAGCCAGGAGTAACTCCTGTGCATTGCCAGGTGTGACCCAAAAAGCAATATATATATATATATATATATATACACATATATATATACATGACAATGATATGTGAAGATTGTATGTGACAATTTCCCCATTTTCAAATTGCCTACACATAGAATCTATGCTGTAAACCCTAGTTTATGTCTATTCTAATAGATTTCATGAAGAATATTCTAGAAAGAGAATCAAGAAAGCATCAAGATCTCATCCTAAACTTTTACCTAAATTGCTCTAGGTTTTCAGGCAAATAAATCTCTTGATTGTGACTTACACATCTACCAATACTATTCATTGAACTAGCTGACATCCAGAGGCCTGAAAATTTTGGTTCTATGAGTAAAATTATTTATTGCCCTATTGACAATACAAAAATGTGTTTTTTCAATTCTTGACTGAAGTCAAAGGCAAAGCAGAAATACTTATTTTATGATTGACTGAAGAGAACACAGTATAGGGCAACACCAAAACAACTGCAGAATTCTTGTGAAAGTTGGGGAAAGACAGAAAATGTCTGCTCATTTGTATGTAATGATTTTTTAACCTATTATTATCCACAGGCAGAATATATAATGTAATTTGACTGAATTCTTTGTTGCCATTTATAGTGTCCTACTGGACTGTCTCTGTGTAAGGTAAATCATTAGAATATAATGCTCAACCATTGTCCTTGGTACTCTGTGTACTGCAGAAAATAATATAATTTCCAATTAGTTATGCCTAGTGCTTCACATGTTGAAAGTTAATGTGATTCTTTCCTGACACAAGAGTATTCAGGAATGATTTTTCTTGTCAACAGAGAATGAGTACATAATTGCTTTCATAAGATTAACTTAAAGGAGCTGCATGTTTGTTCGAAGGACTGGAGTGAATGCTTCATATGTGTACAGGAGACCAGGGTGAATTTGGGAGTATCCCCAAGCACTTCCCCAAAAGAGGCACTAAACTTAGAAAGTTCAATTTTATGTAACATATTTTTTAAATAATGTCAAGACTTCTCTGTATTAATCAGAAATAAAAGATACCAAAAATGTTGTATTTCAACAAATATAACTTGCTGTCAACTTAAGACCCCACTCATTGTAGTTACTATTAAAATATATTATATTGTCAATTAATGATAACTCTAAGCACTTCAGATCTGTTTTTATGTTTTTCTTCTGTACAAAATTTTCCTATTCAATTACAAACTATATTGTGATTCTTAAACAATTTTAAGTGTCATAACACTAAAGAGATACAATTGACTGTAAGCTAAGATTCTGAGAGTTCACTGTGACTTGACTGATAGTGACAGTTAGATGATCCTGATTTAAAACTGCCTGAATATGAGAGTCTTAAAATCAATATGAAAACCTAATAAAAATAAAGCTAAACGTATTTTCCTATATAATATGTATATAACAAAAATCACTAATTTGGTATCCAAGAATCCTAATATAGGATTGGAAATATAACTTGGAAATCAATATTGCTTATGCCCTTTCAGATTTTATCTAGAGCAAAAACTTTACCCTGCATTCCAGATGACTAATTTTTCTTTATTGTTATTGATGTGCTACAGTTTATGATGCACCACACCCACAACCAGAGTGCTGGCTTCCCTCTATCAAGGTTGCCCTTCCCACACCTCAAACTCAGTTCTATAGAACAGCTCTACAGTTCTGTTGCTTTGGGCCATTTGTTGTTCCCTTATTACCTTTCTTTATATTTCACATATGGAAGAGCTCATACAGATTTCTGTTTTTATATACTGTATCACTATCATCTTGTTGTTCATTAGATTTGCTCAAGTGGGCACCAGTAATGACTACATTTGCCCCAGCCCTGAGATTTTAGCAGACTCTCCTTACTCATCTTTTCCAATGATTGGAGGCTCTTCCAGGGTCCGGGGAATGAGACCTGCCATTGTTACTGTATTTGGCATATCGAATACGCCATGAGGAGCTTTCCAGGCTCTTCCATGTGTTTTTCATTGTAAAGCAGAAATCACCAAGCGTTTTTATATACAAATGTGTGAAAAATATAAAGGCGCGCACAAGCAGGAAGGGGGATGTGATGTGTGTTGTGTTGTTCTTGGGCTCTTGGTGCAGCACTCTCTCTCTGTCTCGCCGCTCACGTTCGGTGCTCTTGAGCTGCTGTGTATAGACAAGATCGGGATTGCTCCTCCTGTGCCTGCTTTTGTGTATGCTACTGTGCTCTCTTCTGTCTGTCTCTCTACCTCCGTCTCTATCTCTGTAGTCTCTCCTCTGGTCTCTCCCGACCTCTCTCTGTCTCTGCTTCTGTGTCTTCTCTCTCTGCTTCTGTAGATAAAGGGCCAAACATGATAGCCTCTCAGTAACTATATTGCAAATCACAATGCCCAAAAGTAGAGAGAGAGTATGGGGAAATTGTCTGCCACCGAGGCAGAGGGAGGGTTGGAATGGAGGGGGATACTGGAGACATTGGTGGTGGAAAATATGCAATGGTGAAGTGATGCATGTTCGATCATTGTATTACTGAAACTCAAACATGGAAGCTTTATAACTGTAGCTCACGGTGATTCGATAAAAAAAAAGGTATAAGAAATTTATCTCTCTTGTGTATCTTTCAATTTGGTTAATAATATCATCATCTGCAGAGCTGATTTTTTTTGTAGGACACCTTGGAAACCAATGCTAATAACTCTTTCCCATACTCTTAGAATTTTTCTAATAACCAAGACATAAATATTCTATCTCCAGAAGAATTTTATAAAGTCTACCCCTTCACTAGTATCTAGTCTTACATTTCTCATGGAGTTTTACTGATGTTACTGTTTTTCCATATAAAGCATTAATGCTTTCGAACCATCTATTCTTTTAGTGGTTCCGTACATTAATTTGATGGTTTGTAAATGTCTGTATGTTTAATGGATTTTTCCTTTCATCTAATAAATTTCACCTAACAAATTTCATCTTATTAAGTTAATTAAGTTACAATAAAAGTAATAGTGCAGGCCAAAGAGATGACACAGAGGTTAAGGTGCTTGTCTTGCACTTTGCTGACCCATCCATTTTATTTGCACACCACTTGTGGTCCCCCAAGTACTTCCAACAGTGACCCTTGTATGTAGAGCCACACACATAAGTCCAGAGCACTGGCAGGTGTGGTCCCCAAAACAAACAAATAAAACAACCAAACCCATAGTGAATTTTACAATTTTCTGGAACTGACTAAACATGATTGTCAAAACATGACTTGGCCCCCTAATGCCCAATTAGCAGACAAAAAAGTTTTTTCTGGGTGTGTCCATGATTTTGTTTCTGAAAGATTGAATGGGTGAACTGAGTTAAGGAGAGTAGTAAGATTAATGCAGTCAGTTAAAGAGCCAGAATAGAACAAAGGAAAGATAAATGTATTGTCTGAACTAAGAAATGCATCTTAAGGCACATAGTAAGAGGCAAACAGAAAAAGTTCTAACTTCAATAAGCATTTGTTTATCATATAACCGCCATAGCTAATTGCTTAAAAGCTATTAAAGCCAAACCTTTGACTCATTGTACATATTTTTCATCCTATTTAATGTCCTAAACCTTATATTTTTCTAATTATTTATATTATTATTCATGTCTCATTTACACAGAATGGATGTCCCTTTATGCACATAATTATTTTTTATTATTTAAAAAAACATTGAGATTCTGTAGTTTATAATACCTTTAATAATATTTTCTCATGCATATCAGTTCAATACCATACCCATTACCAATATAACTACCTCCCTCCCTCAAGTTCCCTAATACACCTCCCTCTCAACCCCTCCAACGAATATCTCATTAGGTTTTTTATATATTGTTAATAAGCTTATATTCATTTTTTAAAAGTTTTCTATGTGTATGGGGTATGCAAGTTATCATTATACAATTCAAAGCATGCTAAATCTTAGCAATAGACTTTGGAGACTATTCAATACAGGACATATATCTCTACTTTAATCATTTTAATTTTTTCATTAGATTTTGTTGTTGATTATATAAGAGCTTATAAAAGTAGCCCACTACTTATGGTGTGTTTTATTCCACTTTTGTGATTACAAATGATAGAGAAACATTCTTATACATATGTATCACAAATGTGTATCAATACATGTATCAGTGTAAAGGGGTTTGCAAAGTAAACAGACACAGGTGTAATTGTGCTGGACACTACCATACATTTTCTGGAGTTTTTTTTTTAATTTTATTTTCCTCTTATACCTCATATAAACACTAGGCTTATAAAGTTGTTCATGACAATTTATTACAGGCATTCTATATACCCACACCAATTCTACTACCACTTCACCTTCCCATCACCATTATCTTCAATTTTCCCAACCACCCCTGAAACCTACCCCCATATCAGGCCCTCAATAATTTATTTCATATTTCTTGTTATAATTTGCTAATAGAGTAATCAAGAAATGTCTCCTCAGAAAAAGTTAGTGAATATTACGTATCTCACCATGGAACTATTAAGCCCTTGTATAAGAGATTACTAAAATGTTACAGGTTAAACCTTCTGTGTTGATATTTTGTTAATTGAGATTGAATACCTTCTACATTACATCCCATCCAATCTGGTGTACTAGTCCTGATTTATCAGTGTTGTAGAATGTGAGGTGTCGCTCTAGAAAGTCCAAAATTTTTCATGGGGTGATACAGCTGGAGTTAAACTGTTAACCCGATGGCTATTGGGATGTTTGCATGACTGTCAGGGCTTCCAGAAGTACAGAGAGAAGGGGGAGGTAGCATATTCCCAACTCCATGAAAGCCTTGAGATTTGTGACAAACCCGCATATCTGCGTTTTTCAACAAATTGAGTCTCGTCCCCAGCAATGAGGTCCAGCCGGGATCATGGCAGTGACTGTGGATAGAGTACAGAGATTTGCAGATGTCAGGACTCTGTGTGGGTTGGTGCTGGGATCAGACCCCACTTTGGGGTGGCCATGCTGACTCAGCCCTGTTCTGAGTCCAGAAGAACCTATGAAACTTGTTGATGTCTTTAGAGATTCTCTTTTTTGAGTCCCTGGATCATTGCCCGAATATGAGTTATATGGTGCTAGAGATGGTTTGTGGGCGTGACTAATATCATTTGTTTTAACCTTTAAAACTACTTTTTATATGAAAACCCACATAATGTGTGTGAACAACTTTGAAGCACTGCTCCTTTGAATTATGTTCAACTCTTTTTTTAATTAAATTACACACTATAGTGGCTGGAGTGATAGCACAGTAGGTAAGGCATTTGCGTTGCATGTGGCCTACCTGGATTCAATTCCCAGCATTCTATATGGTCCCCTGAAAACTGCCAGGAATAATTCCTGTATGCAAAGCCAGGAGTAACTCCTGTGCATCGCCAGGTGTGACCCCAAAAAGCAAAACAAAAAAAAGGAAAATAACATTGTATATTATAATGTATCATTTTATTTCCCAGTTTTCATTATTATCTAGTCACTTATATTACTATTAAATCAACAACTGATTAGTATTTTTACAAGGGCATACCTGGCTAAATAGGGGTGTTGGCAGTAACTTGGCTACAGTACAGCGTATAGAACTTAAGGCCTAGTATTTGCCAGTCATGTGCTCTATATATATAAGGTAGTATATATATTTATATATATATATATTTTCCAGACATGTGTTCTCTCTCTATATATATATATATGTACACATGCATATATATCAGGTGGTGTATATATATTTATTCTGAGTCCTGGTTAACATATAAATACATATGCATATATATTATACTTCTATATAAAGAGAGATACATGTATTTAGAAGAGACAAAAAACTCACCTAACAGTATCCAGTTAGACTCAATAGTTCTTGACCTCAAAATTAGAAAGTTGCCTAACATTAAGTATAGAAGGAATGGAATCCTGCTTTACACAGCTATTGTATTTGTCAATTATTATGGAACAAAAAATCCAAAAATATGATTATTTTACTTATAAAAAAGTATAGTTTTCCTATGAATTAAATTGTAATTCACACTATTGGAAAAAATTATGCTCACTTATATTTTTAAATATATGTTTTTCTGTGTAATGTATTCCACTTGTAGATACAATGGAAAAATGCCAGAGAAACATATGAGGCAAGCTTTAAATATGATAGCCATTTAATTGTTTACCTGAGACACAGCCTTATTTGTCTGAAATCTAGCCAGATATTTCACAATCATATCAAATAGTTTGATCTTAGAGAAAATTTCTTTCTTATCTACATTAATGGCTGAAGAAACTATTATAGGACACTTTTATATGTTTACAGATGTAGAATTTTCCAAATTCTATTGGGAAACTACATGCTTTTTTTATGATCCATTTGACAATGCTCATCTTTTGTCATAGCCAGTTGGCAATGTAATATCCTACCTGGAAACCTCTTTGGCACAGCCTGAAGTTGTTAGATAAAACTTACTATTTCCCATTTTGCTGCAGGAAAAAAAAACTGACTATTTTACCAATTACATAAATGTTCTCCAGACTAAAGTAGTGGTTTTCCCGCTAGCCTTCAAAATTTCATCTATCTTTTCTTCAAGTTACTTCCAATTTTCTCTAATGATTATATTAAAGTTCTTTCAGATTTTCCCATTGCAGGTTTCCAAGTCAATTTCATATTCTTTAGTTTCTCATTACAGCAAAACTCTAGTTTTATGGTAGCATGCCAAATTCTGTTCCAGTTACTTATTTTTATATAATAAACTACTTCAAATAACATGATTTAAATAATATATTATTTGAAAATCTGAGACAGGTGAATCTTGCAAGTCTGAGATAGGTGAGGCCACATATTTAATACCCTAGAGCTTCCCACAGGCTGACTGTGATTCTAGTCTCTATGCAGTTTGAGATCTCTGGTCACAATAAATGTGCCACAAAGTGTGACACAACAAAGTGTGTAATCTCAGGCACAATGCAACCACAACTAATTAAAGATCACATTACATGTAAATGTATGAACCCAATTATTGCAATGCAATAATAATAATAACAGCAAAGAAGGGAAGAAAAGAGAAGAGACACGGGCAATGGAATGGAATTCTCAGTAGTGAAGATTAACTTAGAGGCTATTCCTACACCACATCCACATGTTTTGAATTTAGCAGTCACTGAATTCTATTTTAAGCAACACTATTTCATTTCTTTCTTTTATTTCGGTTTTTGGTTCATACACAGCAGTGTTCAGGGCTTACTTCTGGCTCTGTGTTCAGGGATCACTCCAGGTGGTGCTCAGGGAACCATACAGGCTGCTGAGGATCAAACCCAGAATAGTTAAGTGGAAGGCAAGTGCATTACCCACTGTAGTATCACTCTGGCCTCTATTTCATTTATCTTATATTACCAACCTTTAAAGACAATATGTCTTTCACTTCTTAGAGGAGACATATTGATGGCCAGAAGGCACATGAAAAAGTCCTAAGTATCACTTATCAATAGGAAAATCCAATTCAAGGTGACAATTAAATATAATCTTACCAGTGAAAATGGAACACATCGAGAATGGTGAGAAAAATCTGTGTCGGTGGGGACATGGTAAAAAACAATTCTCATCCACTGGTGGGGAGAATGTTGTCTGGTTCAATCCTCTGGAAAACAATATATAGAGTTATTATTAACTTATAATTTAACTGCCATATAATCCAGCAATACCACTTTTGCATAGCTACCTACAACACACACACAAAGATTTTCATTCAAAAATATACATGTACATCATTATTTAGTGCAGCACTTAGTACAATCACTAAGATATGGAATAAACCTAGGTGAGCAACAACAGATGAATAGATTATGAAGATGGGGTGCATATAAACAATGGAATACTATGCAGCTGCATGGAATGGTGAAATCATGCAATTTGCTGCTACCTGCTTGAAATGAGAAGATATCATTTGAGTAAAGTGGGCCAGAAGAAGAAAGACAAACACAGGATTATCTCATTTACCTATGGTATACAGGATAACTGGATGAGGAAATTTAATATAGTAAAGGGAGGTGCCTAGTGACTTGAGAGTACAGGGAGAACTAGGACAGAGAAGTAAATAAATTGAAAGAGAAACAAAAAAGATGACAAAGAGAAGTAAAGGGGTAACAGGGGTCAGTATACAAGTGATGCGGGAAAATGATATAACAGTAAATCTAAAGCACAGACTCCAAATCACCAAAACATGAGATTAAAACTACAAATACTGAACTTTTAAATGTGCCTGTCAAGAAGGCAGAGGTGGAGGGCAAGAGATAGCATGGAAACTGATGGAGTTGATATTGGTGGTGGGATTGGTGTTGGAATAAAATGTATAGCCTTGTATGCCTAACACTCATCTATCAATAACTTAATAAATCATGGTTCTTAAATTAAATAAAACATTTACTGTCACTGTCACTGTCACTGTCATCCTGTTGCTCATCGATTTGCTTGAGCAGGCACCAGTAACGTCTCCATCATGAGACTTGTTGTTACTGTTTTTGGCATATCAAATACACACAGGTAGCTTGCCAGGACTTAGATCTCATTATAATCATTATAATAATGTCTTACCTGCCATTAATAAAATTTTTAAAAATTCTGTGCCAATATATTTTGGAGTTTACATGAAATAGGTAGGGCATACATATGTAAATTTTCCCTAACTTTATTTAAACACTGCGGTTTACAAAGTTGGTCATGATGATTTGTTATAGGCATTCAAAATTCCAACACCAATCCTACCACTGCTATCACCTTCTCTCCACCATTGTCTAATTTCCCAACCACCCTCCATGCCAGCCCCCATAGAAGTCCCACAATAATTTATTTTATATTGCTTGTTGCCAGTTGCTAAGGGATTGATCAAAAAAATATTTCCTTAGAATAAACTTAATAAAAATGTTGTAACTTACCATGAAAACATTACATATTTGTCTAGGGGATTACTAAAATGCTGTCACAAGTTAAGTCTTCTGTGTTAATGTTTTTATTTGTTGAGATTGGTTGGGTTCTACATTATATCACATTCAATCTGGTGTGCTGTTATGGGATTGTCAGTGTTGTAGAGTTTGGAGATGTCACTCCAGAAAATCCAAAATTTTTAACTGGGTGGTCCAGCTGATGTTAAATTTTTAACAGGGCAGCAGCTTTGGGGTGTGGGCATGACTGCTGGGACTTCCAAAAGTACAGGAAAGTACCTCACCCCAACTCCATGAATGCCCGGAGTTTTCAGTCACAGGCACCCATGTACCTGAGATTTTGGCAAGTTAATTTCTCTGTGAGGCTTGGTTTTGAGGCCATGGATTTGGGTCACAGGCTTCGCAGTGGCTTTAGAATGTGGGCGTGAGCAACTTCCAGGGCTTTTTAGAGCAGGCACTGCCCTGTGTCCCAATGAGAACCTTCTTGAAGCTACAAATTGCTCAAACTTAGAAGTAAAATCAATCTGCATATTGAATACATATGGCATTTTACAATCACTGGCCTTAAAGAGTTCCCAAATAAGTCCATACTAATTTTTCAAACCCTTTCAACAAATAACGGCTATTTTTTAACCAATCTTTGTCAGTTCTTGCATTTATCCCTTTGGAGAATATAAAATCACATGTAAAAGTCAGTAATTTCTAATGGTATAGTCTCAGTTCATTCTTATTATACTCATAAAAGTGATCTTTGAAAATATAAGTCTTTCACAAATAAAAAGTGTTCTGATGAATTTTTAATATTTATGCCTTTTCTTGTATATTCTTTGAAAACTTCAAGATGCAATAGTGAGGCATATGGTCATTATTGAAATTTAATCTTATCTTTATCTCTAGTAAAGCTCCTGCTCATTTATAGACACAGAAATATAAATTTTAATGCATATTTATATTTGTAAATATAAATATATTTACAAAATAATATAATGTCTATTTATATTTATAATTTATATTTATAAATTTTAATGTATATTTATAATTTAATATATATCTCCAGGCATAATTCTTGGCATGGTATCTTATAATAATCAGTCAATGAGTATTTGTTAAGTAAACACCTATTTCATCTGTCATCATTCTTACAAGATTCCAACTGGAATTATTTATTAATTTCTCATCTACTTACAGTGTCTGAATTATCTATCAGTACCTGCAATGATATTTATTTATAATAAATTTTGACATTTTTGACAACTCCATTAAGAACAGACAAAAATCCAAGCAGTTCTTTAGGCTTATTCTGTAGGGATTTGGTGCAAAACCATTAAACAAGGTCTACATAATTTATCAATATTCAATGTGATTATATTTTTTTAAATTTCAATAAGTTAAAACTATTCTTTGCCTAAAATCTTACTTTTTTTTTTTTTGCTTTTTTGGGTCACACCTGGCTATGCACAGGGGTTACTCCTAGCTCTGCACTCAGGAATTACCCCTGGCCGCGCTCAGGGAACCATATGGGATGCTGGGATTCGAACCCGGGTCAACTGTGTGCAAGGCAAATGCCCTACCCGCTGTGCTATTGCTCCAGCCCCTAAAATCTTACTTTATTGAAAAATACTTCCAACTGTTTCATAGCATGTTACCTCTATCATAGCTCAATTTCACAACTTGAAATTGTCTTAACTTTTGATGTACTGTACTGAATTTTAAGAAAAAAATTTTAAAAAAAGAAGTACTCTACTGTATAAAGTGACAAAAGCATAAAAATCAAGTAAAGGATTAAAATAATTTGTGATTTTGTTCAGAGAAATAGTTTTGAGTTAATGTGCATGACTTGCATGCAGCCGACCCTAGTTGACTCTTTGGAATAATATGGTCCCCAACCATTGCTCTACACAGCCCGAAGAGGCCCTAAACAAATGTGGTATGGCCCTGCGGGATCTCAGATCCACTAAGGAATCTGGATAATCCCCAATAGCTAGGGCCCAAGCAGCACCTCATCTTTGGGACCTGACATTGAACTGATAGTCTAGTTAGCCAGGGGTCACCAAGAAAAGGCCGTAGGTCTCCTGATTGGCACTTGAGAGACTCACAACCTGCAAATGAGTGCAAAATTTGGAGAAAAAAAAACTAATTTATTTGTGTTTTGTAATAAAAGAGCAAAGAAGAAGAAAATAGCACACAGATAAAATGAAAAAC
This sequence comes from Sorex araneus, assembly GCF_027595985.1. NCBI lineage: Eukaryota > Metazoa > Chordata > Mammalia > Eulipotyphla > Soricidae > Sorex > Sorex araneus. The sequence goes on from NC_073305.1 coordinate 83,915,424, forward strand.
AAACAGCAAATTTTTTTAATATTGAAAAAATTCAGACGCCTGCATTTTGTAAGTGGGTATTAAGCTAATACTGTCATCGGAAATGAAAAATAGGCAATGGTATTTTAAACGCATGATTTCAGCTTAAGTATTGCAACTGACAAGGAGTAATGTCTTGAGTTAGAAAGAAAATATGCATTGGTTTCTTATAAGGGGATAGGAAAATGGATTTTTTAGAGTAGTTAAGTCTTCTGAAATTGTAGTTCTGTTGCTATTTAGTCATGGATAAAGTTATTCCTTCACAGAAAGTCAGTACATCTCTAATCTCAATTTACTTTGAGCAGTGATAACTTACTAACAGTAACATATTTTATTTTTATGGTTATTTGGTTTTCTCGACACACAGAGGTGCTCAGGATTTACTCCTGGCCCTGTGCTCAGGAATTATTCCTGGCAAGGGTCAAGGAACCACATGGGGTGCCAAGCAAAGAACTCAGGTCAGACAGGTGCAAGTAAAGCACCTTAACCCCTATGCTATTTTTCTGATTCTATTATATTTGAAACTTATTTAATTCTCCTGTTATTTTATACCTACCAAATTCCCTTTCCTTGAAGTTAAAAGTTTCTCTTCCTCTTTCTTCTACTCTGTTATCTTTTATCAGAGATAATGATTCTTCATGATGTAGTATTCTCATCAACCAAGATAACAGCACTTCTTTATTCTTTTTCACAAAACATAACCCTAGCTGAGTCTTATAAGCATCTGGTTTCTTTTAAAGATATAAGAAAATAGCTTGAACTATGTTCTGCAATCACTAAAAAGTATTGGTATGAAAAAAAGTTAAATAAAATTGTTTATAATACTCAAAACCTTAAGAGGCAGATAAAGAAGGGAAGATCAATTTGGGTGGGGGGAGGACAAGGGTTAAAAACAGAAAACGGTAACAAGTATGTTACACAAATATGTTACCACTAGTCCATGTCACTGGACATAAATAATCAAAATACGCCAAATAAAACATAGATGAGGAGAAGAAGCAGAAACAAGGTGGCCAAACCAAGAAAACGTATGTTTCTACCCTGCCTTCACAGAAAAATCTACACAGAAACTAAGCTGAAACTCCAATAAGTAAACTCTTCGCAGGACAAGAGAGAAAGAGAGCACACAGATTGAAAACAGACATATGGCCCCCCAAACACACAACTGTTAACAAATAAACTGCAATCAAAAGAGCTTTCTAAGGTATGGCACTTTGCTAAATCCCTCCTGCAATCCTAATTTCTTATTGACAATATTGTAATTGAAGGTAAGAAATGTAACAAGGGTTAGCGTCACCAGTCATTCCATCTTGGTGACCTCTGGAAAACTTCTAGTGGACACCACATTGTATCTGATTGTTTATAGCTAAGAGACCTTGAGGGTAGATTTCTCAGATAACTCCATCCACTCCTACTAAATAGTTTACACTTACCAGGGCTGCACATGTATTACAGACAAAAAGACCTGCTAATCCCTATCCAAATCTGACTGCCACCTATTGGCTGCATCCTTACAAACATAAATCAGCCTGCAGAACTGCAAAGCATAACCTGTTAGCAAGGGGACCCCCACTGCCTTCTTTACTCTTCCAGATCCAGAAGACATGCACGAGGATAAAGGTTCGAACCTCCTCTTTATGCAGAAACCACCCAGTTCTGTGTTATGTCAGCAACCTGATAGCTTCTGGGCATCAGTGACTTTGCCTGGTCACTTGAGGCATTTGAATTTTTGACACAGGTGCATCTGGATACCTGAGACCTTAACATCTAAATATCCCACCATATCTGTTTGACCTAGTACACAGGTGCTAGCAAGCATTTTCATTATTTAACCTTGGGCTACATCCCAGACACACTCAACTTGGTGCCACAGATCTTGCATACACACCTTCCCTCGTGCTATAGGATGCTGTCCAGGCCTCCTCGCCCTCTTTGCTACAGTTGATGCCCAGCACTTTTGATTGCAAAATTGTTCCTATCATAACAAAGTCCTGTATGGCATTTCTGTAATGCCAAGTGTGTCTGACTGCAAGTTTCTAGTCATTACTATGGCCTATTTGACATTGACATCATAGCCACTACAAGCCACTCACAACAACAAAACTATCAGACACATTACTAGGAAAATGGCAAAAATCAAAGAAAAAGAAAGAACTTTAAATTTAGCAAGATAAAAGCAGAGTCTTAAGTTAGGGAACTGTCATAAGACTGAGATTCCCCAACTGAAACTCTACAGGTCAGAAGGAAATGGTTTGATTTCATCACTGTTGAATGAATTTAAAAAAAAACAAAACATTAATACTCTACCCATATAGATTAGCACTTAGACTTGAAGAAGTGATAAAAAGCTTTTTAGGTAAAGATCAGTTACTGAGAATAGCTACATAGCTACTAAGAATACTTTACTAAATATTACAGAGTTGGGCAGGAGATAGTACAGGGTTAAAGTATTTGCCTTGCATGTGACTGACCCCAATTAGAGGTTCTGGCACGACATATGGTCCCCTGAGCTCCAACAGGAATGGTCCTTGAGCACAGAGTCAGGAGATGGCCCAAACGCGCGCGTGCGCATGCACACACACACACACACACACACACAAACACACACAAGCACATACATTCACAAATACATAAGTGTCTCAGATTGGAAGAGATAAAAGGCAAAATAGTATTGTAGCACTGTCGTCCCATTGTTCATCGATTTGCTCGAGCAGGAACCAGTAACTTCTCCATTGTGAGACTTATTGTTACAGTTTTGTCATATTGAATACGCCATGGGGAGCTTGCTAGGCTCTGCCGTGCGGGCAGGATATTCTCGGTAATTTCCCAGGCTCTCCGAGAGGGACAAAGGAATCAAACCCAGGTCTGCTGCGTGCAAGGCCCTACCTGCTGTGCTATCGCTCCAGTCCAAATACATATATTATGAAATCCTGGTTAAGTCAATGTGAATAAGTGGCAATTTAATAGTAAATTGCTTAAAAATAGTGTGTCAAAGCTAAATTCCTAGTTTCAATGCTTGTACTTTGGTTAAATTAACTATTAACTGTTACTAAAGAACATTCAGTTCTATTTTTGCAACATTGGTATGTGTAAAATCTATTTCAAATTTTTCTTAATCAAAGCATTTTTTTATTTAGTGAAAGCTCTTATAGTTAATTAGAGCCACAAAATGAAGCATATATATGTATTTTAATTTATTTTTTCAAACGTTATCTTTTTTACATGTATACAGTTTTAATTAATAGCATGAATTCTATACTATTACATTTAAAAATATATGAGAGAAACAAATCTTACAAATACGCAGTGTCACAAATATTAAGAGTGCAATTCAAAAAACTTAAAGTAAAATATGAATAGGCATTAAAAGGTATAAAAGATTTTATCTTTACAAGATAATGTTTATTTTATGTTTGATCACTGTCACTGTCATCCTGTTGCTTATCGATTTGCTCAAGCGGGCACCAGTAATGTCTCCATTGTGAGACTTGTTGTTACTGTTTTTGTCATATCAAATAAGATTTTCATGGGTAGCTTGCCAGGCTCTGCCGTGTAGGTGAGATACTCTCCATAGCTCCCCGGGCTCTCCAAGAGGGGCGGAGGAATTGAACATGGGCCGGCTGCGTGCAAGGCAAATGCGATACCCACTGTGCTAAGTATAAAAAACTATGGATGTAAAAGTATCACCTGAGTACACTTGAAAATACCATTCAAGATAAATGACACACAGGGGCTAGAGCAATATCACAGCAAGTAGTGCATTTGCCTTGCATGCGGTCAACCCGGGTTCAATTTCCAGCATCCCATATGGTCCCCGAGCACCACCAGGAGCAATTCCTGAGTGCAGAGCCAGGAGTAACCCTGTGCATCACCAGAGGTGACCCAAAAAGCAAAAAAAAAAAAAGATAAATGACACACTTCATCATTTTACAAATATAAAAACCTTTGCAAACTAGGGATAAGGAGATTTGTCTTAATCTAGTAGAGAGCAATCCATAAGTATGGGGCTAATGCCATACTTAAAGGCAAAGTGTAGGGACATTTCTTGCAAAACTAGTTACAAGGCTATAAACTGTTGCTTGTCCATGAATCTTAGTATCATTCTTTCAAATATAAATCATAATCTAACTGGATAGAGTATTCTTCATGAAGTATTAGTTTCATTGAGTTTTTGTTTTGAACCATTCTCTTCTAGCCTGTCAAGTCTCATTTGATAGACCTGCCATAATCATTATTTTCTACCAGCAATGTCCCCAGTATCCCTCTCAACACCACCACCACACCCCAACCCCTGCCTTTTTAATTTTCAATAATCCGTTTCTGATTTTGGCTTTTGTCAGTTTGGTTATAATGTCCTGGAGTTTTTCTATTTGGGTGTGCTTTAGCTAATCCTCCTCAGATCTCTTTGATCCAAGTGCATGCATTTCTTAGCTCTGGGAAATTCTTATCTATGATTTCTTTGACTGTGGCTCTTCATCAAATTCACTTCCTATTCTTCAGGGACTGCTGTGATTATTAAGAGTTCTTCAAGAACATATCCTACAGTTTTCTGGTAGCACTGTAGCACTGCCGTCCTGTTGTTCATAGATTTGCTCAAGCAGGCACCAGTAATGTCTCCATTGTGAAACTTGTTGTTACTGTTTTTGGCATATCGAATATGCCGCGGGTAGCTTGCCAGGCTCTGCCAGGTTCGTTGGCATGCTCTTCATTTCTCTAGAGACTTCTTTCCATCTTTCATTGTTGCTGCATCTCATCTCGGACCTCCCCTACTGTTCCCACAGCTACTTGACTTTGCTGCTTAGGGCCTCTATTGAGCATTTTCCTTCACCTCCTATCGTCTTGAGTTCTATCTCTATGGGAATTATTTAAGATATTACAGAGTTGGTGTTGGTATCATCTTCCTTGCTACTATCTTCACTCTTTGAGTCTGGCGGACTACTACAGGGCTGTCCCATTGTGTCTGTTCTGCTCTGAGGGTGAGTTTTGTCGATCCCCCCCATGGGCACTCTCTGAAAATTTGGGCTGACTGCAGCACGTTTCCTTCCCTACCAGTCCTACCCAGTGACAGGAAGTGTGTGCAGCACAAGATTCACTACGAAAGGAACTGTACAGTTCAGGGTACAAGCAGCAGTGAGCAGAATTATGGGCTGAGGGTGTGAATGTGGATCTGAGAGATGAATGAGCAAGCAGAGTATCTGACTTCTGTGTATGGGTTTGCAGAAATGGTAAATTCGGGCCTAATGGTTGCTGGGGCCCAACTGTGAGGGAAAGGAATATGCTTCCTATTCCAAAAGAAAGGCCCTGTGGTTAGACATGTCTTGTCCAATAAACTTATGTAAATAATATATTATTTTACTTTATAATTTATAGAATAATTTCCTTGGGCACTATTTTAGGAATCAGCCTTTGTTCAAAATATTTCAAGTTCTCTTTCTGAAACTGCTACAAAAAATAGATTATTTGCTACTGAGGATACTAATTATTGTTAAAATTAACGATTATTAGAATTATAATCCCAGTAGGATAAAAGATGATGTTACTTCTGTTAATACTGCTGCTAATCAAGATATACATAAGTGCATAAATGCATGTTTGTATAAAAATTCATATATATCTATATATTAATAAAATATGCTTATATATTTATTTCATAATCTTCTCTCCAAAATAATTATATCTATTTTTTATCTTAATGATCAATCACAAACAAGAAATATTTCATATTTGGGAATATCTAAAAAATATGTTGTAACAATTATTAAAAGTCATAAAATATTATATGCATTAATAAATGTATTGGGATTGATGCACAGATTTCTAAAGTGGCTCCTCTAAAGTGTGGTAACATGGATAATTTCTGCTACACTTATGTAATTGGCTTCACTGGAGGCTTTATAACAGATACTTTAAGGACCTCGGGGTGCATTCTGAAAGCTATAATTCAACAATGTCCAGTTAAAAGTGTTCTACTGACTTGTAAAATCGGACATGCCCTGTGATAATTGCTATTATTATAACATAAATCAATACAACTGAAAACAATTTACATTAGTTGGTTACATTTGAAAAGGACAGAAGAGTTATGGATGACAGCAGTAATTCTGAATGTCCTTATAAAAATCCACATTATGGCTTCCTCTGTGCAATAAAAAGGAATGACTAGATTTTGAATTTCAATTATTGCACAAAAGCACTTCCAGAGTATTAACAGCCTACTAGTTGGCAATGGCCTTTTTCATTTTATGTCATAACATTGCTTAATTTTAGAATAATAATCATGTTTCATGCCAATTTTTTCCACTTTATTTTTCCTCTTGCCCTCATCTATCTTGGTAATTTTTTATAATATATATGTATGTAGCACTGTAGCACTGTCATCCAGTTGTTCATCGATTTGCTCGAGCGGGCACCAGTAACATCTCCATTGTGAGACTTGTTACTGTTTTTGGCATATCGAATATGCCATGGGTAGCTTGCCAGGTTCTGTCGTGCAGGCAGGATACTCTCGGTAGCTTGCCAGGCTCTCCAAGAGGGATGGAGGAATTGAACCCAGGTCAGCCACGGGCAAGTAAAACACCCAACCTGCTGTGCTATCTCTCCAGCCTGTTTATGGGAACACACAGAGGTAATTATGGCTATATTGGAAGATAAGGCATGAAGAATACTAGGGGTGTCCCATTTAGGGAAGATGAAGATTTACTTCATCCCTTCAATGCTTTTATGTACTCTTTTCTGCTACTCTTCCAGCCTTTCCTGACCCCTCAGTTATGCATCACATGACTGGACTCTAGATAGAGTGATGAGACTATTCAACCACATTCTGTGCAGCTGGGAAAGTCAGAAGCTTATTTACATACTCTAACTTTTCCCAGGGGGAGAAATGACAGACTGAGACATTTCTCTTGCACTGAGCCCTGCTTCCCTGGGAGAGAGGATGACGAAGTTAATCAGCCTATTGCTTGCACCGTCTCCAATGCATCCTAAATTCTGTATGTGTTTGCTTGTTTTTTCTGCAACAATGTGATGATACTTCTCCACTAATCTTCTGAAACTCTTAAAAGGCTTTCTTATCCATGAGCGATTATTTAATACAATATTTCCCAGATGTTTCTCCAAAAGCTGAAGCCAGTCAGAGGTCACTGCACTCTCTGCCTACTACCAAACTCAGGATGACAATACTCTTCTAGGGACCCCTGACATACAGAGCTGGATCCAGCAACATCCATGGAGGCATATTTGTTTACAAATTAGTGAGTGTCTTAACATTTCAATGTCTTTATAAATAATTGGAAGAACATTTAGAAATACTGAATAAAGCAGGGAGATGGCTTTAAAGGACTGGAGCACATGTTTTTCATGTGAGAAGCCTGCATTTGATGTCCATCTCCTGACCACCACCAGGAACAACCGCCAGAGCACAGAGGAAGCTATAGACCCTGAGCTCCACGAGGTATGCTGCCCCCAAAATAGTAAAAGGATAGAAAATAAAAAACATAACTAATAGAGTAAGGAAATAGTTCATGCATTTTTATCACGCATGGATGAGCATTTACAATAATTACATAAAAATTGCTAAAACTTCTAATAACCCTTATGGTAATATATTTCATACTTAGAATTATTACTATAACATAGTTATCAAATATAAATATTCTAAGAAGAAGAAGAATTTTATGTTTTCTGAGGAAAATAGGGCTTTACAGTAGAAAAACAAAGTTCTTTGCTCTTTATTTTATATGTTCCCATATATGTGATTATGCCAGATATATGGTTAGTAAATATGAACTCTTAGTGTGGTCTCTGGTAAAATTCAGAAGAAAAAATCAAGAATCTGAAAAGCAAACAGACATTCTGCATATTCCTGAGCCTGGAATGATATATCAGCAATGTTACAATGCAATGTGTAATGTTCATAATATGGTATGTATGGTCATATCCAACAAGTCTCAAGATGAATACAGAAACAATTCATTATGAAATTTAAAACAAAAATGTACAATTGGAATTGCAACAAAGTAGTTTCACAGATCACTGTAAAATTACCCAAATTGATAATGATTCAGAACTTCTGATTCAACTTTCTTCTTTATATCTCTATTTAATATTTTTCTGAAAAAATGCAGTTAGATAACACAAATTCTTTGTGATATATTTTGGTCTGTATTTGTCTTTGAAAATTTATTATTAGTTCTTATAAAATTTTTATTATATTCTATACACACATGAGAATACTTAGTATTTGTCCTCATTTCATGCATAATTTTAAAGTTCACACTTTCTAATGACATAGCAAAAATATCATGTTAATTTTCTAAAATTATCAAAGTATTTATCTATCATTTTTAAATAGCACTGTCTGCACTGTCATCCTGTTGTTCATCAATTTGCTCAAGCAGGTACCAGTAACATCTCCATTGTGAGATTTGTAGTTACTGGTTTTGGCATATTGAATATGCCATGAGTAGCTTGCCAGCTCTGCATGCAGGTCATTTTTAAAATAGGTTAATAAATTAATAAATATACTTATTACTATAGGATAACATTGGGTTTGTCCTTTTAGCCTTGCTACAGGGAACTTAGTTTACCTTAGAGCAATGGCCTTTCTGTATGGACACAGCAAGACAGTTAATAATATGCTTTGTAACTTGGGAGTTGATTGACTCCAATAATATTTACTCCTGGGCATCTGTTTTCTCAACTCAGTTGCCCTTAGTTCCTAGCACCCTAAAAGCAGGGTCCCGACAAGGGATGGAATGGACCCAGGGCAAGCTCTGAGCTACCCTGGTATCGAAATGGGCCAGGGCCAGGCCAAAGCGCCAAAATACTCAACTATAAGTAGAGGGCATTATCATGGACAATGCTGTCATGATCCAAAGGTAATGACAAGATTAGGATCCTGCTGGGGTTAGGAAGATTAACCTGGCCTTGAGGTGTGTGGTCTGGAATGTATAGTAAGATGTCCTCAGGAAGAACCAAACTTTATATCTCTTACTGTGCTCATACAGAATGACATTGCTAGAAATATTAGAAGTAGATTTACTATAACTATTTAAGTAGATTACTAGCTCACACCCTGACACAACCTTATTTGAACCCCTACCCTTGATCAGATCTCCTTAGATGAGATTTCCTTAGATGAGATTTAGTTAATCTCCTCGAGAAATGGTTTTTACCCTTCTTTGTTGATTTGTTAATGTTCAACCCCCTTTTGTGTCACCACCCTATGTAATTTTCTATACAAACTAAGACTGTGAGGCACTGAGGGGAGACAGAGAAAGAAGACAGGGGAGACAGAAGAAGACGACACAAGAGAAGACACAGAAAACACACGGGAAGACACAGAAGCGAAGGAGACAACACAGACAGAAGAAGACACAGAAGCAGAGACAGAGCTGTCGGAAGAGACCAGAGGAGAGACTACAGAGACAGAGACAGAGAGACAGACAGAAGCAGGAGAGACACTGAAGCAGAGCTCAAGGCAAAAGAAGTGAGAGTGAGCCGGGGTGAGAGAGAGAAGCAGAACGGGAATGGAGATTGGAATAAACTGCAACTGAGACCAGCCAGCCTGGCCCTCGTTCATTCCTTCGCCTGCCTCATCATTGCCATCAACCTCCCCTGGTGTGGGGGAAGCAGCGTGAGACTACCGAACACGGGTGGCGGGAGAGATAGGCCACGCTGGCTCCCTCCTCTTTTTTGTGTGTTCACACAATTACTAATGTAAATGAATTAGAAAATTTGTCAATATTAACTGAGTCATAAAAATTATTTTTTTATCTGATAATATATGGGCTGGAGCAATAGCACAGTGGGTAGGGCATTTGCCTTGCACATGGCTGACCCGGGTTCGATTCCTTTATCCCTCTTGGAGATCCCAGCAAGCTACTGAGAGTATCCCGCCCGCATGGCAGAGCCTGAAAAGCTACCTGTGGCATATTCAATATGCCAAAAACAGTAACAACAAGTCTCACAATGGAGACATTACTGGTGCCCGCTCAAGCAAATCGATGAACAATGGGACTACAGTGCAATGCTATTATCTGATAATATAGCAGTCACAGACATTATAGTATTTGAATAATATAAGTCGTTTTTGTTTGTTTATTTAATCATATTTGTTTCTTTGAATTTCCAAGCGTGACTCATTTAAGAACATATATTTCAGTTTTGCTTTTCTATCCAGTCTAACAATTCCTGTCTTATAACCACAGTTTGTAATCCAGTTGGCTTGAATGAAATTACCTTTATAGTTAGATTTAGTAATTATATTTTGTTATTTATTTTGTTTTATCTATTTTTATGCCATTCTTTATACCCTTGTTTGGGAATAATCAATCTTTAATTTTTTAATTGGTATTTTTACTTATATTTTTGTTTAAGAAGTTCTCATTTTATTAGTGCTTTTCTAGTCATAAATTTTGAATTTCAATTTATCACAATCCAAGTTAAAAATGTACTGCCACATGTAAAATATTGTAAAGTTGAAATAATACAAATCTGAATATAGATTTATCATTCCTCTTTTCTTTTTGTCTTAGGGAGAAATATATACATTAAAACTCTAATGCACCTTTAAACTCTTAAGATTTAAATATTAATGTATCCTTTAAAGAAATGTCCAGTGGTCTTTTCTTTCTTATAAATCTTAAATTAGTATTGGAAGTTATTTGCCTTCAGTCCCATGAGCAAACTTTAGGGGAAATGGAGATGCTGCCTTGCAAGCATAAGTTCATGAGTTCAATCCCTGGTGTCATCACATGTGCCAAGTGTAATTCTGGCCAAAAACAGTAACAACAAGTCTCACATTGGAGATGTTACTGGTGCCCACTGGAGCAAATCGATGAGCAATGGGATGACAGTGACAATTGAGAGTGACAGTGACAGTGACAGTGTGTGCATGTGAGTACCACAGCAAACCAGGTATAATCCCAGACAAGCATCACAACTAAACAGGAACACAAATGCTGAATCCACACGAGCACATATGTGAGTTCTACAGAAGTTCCCAGGAATCTCTGATGAGCATGACATTGCAAAATGTACACAGATATCACAGCTAAGAGAATGCAATTTCAGGTAAACGTGTATGCAAGCAATGCAACTAAAGAAGGGTGTACAACTGCCCCTAAGAGCACTGCGATTTGATATTTAACATGCAGCAATCATCACAACCAAATGGGCAAGCAGCAAAACCAAGCATGTATGCAACCCCTGATTATGCTTAAATAGAAACAAAGGGAGGAAAAGAAAAGTGAAATGAAGTAATTGTAGAAAATGCAAGAATCTTTCTTTACCTTTTGCCAGCTGCCAATGTAAACTTTCTCTTTAAAACATTTTATTTTACCTTCATTTTGAAAAGAGTGCTTAACAAAATTGGAATTATGGACTAACATTTTAAAATATCACTTTTAAGTTGTTAATCTTTATTGATAATATATTGGTTTCCATTTGAATTTTTACTCCTCTAAGACTACTATATGATTTTTCTTTTAATTACTTTTAAGAAATTTTTACCTTTAGATTTTAGTAATTTGACCATAAATGTGCTTTTGTGTGATTTTTCTTTTTTCCTTCTGAAGTTTCCTTGATATATATAGACCTTTATTTGATATATTTTAACAATTTTCAAAAGTTTTCCCCATTAGCTCTTTAAACATTTATTTTGCATCACGTTTCTTTTCTGAGATGCTAATAACATATACTTATTAGAGTATCAGACATTTTTGCTTGCATATTTAAAAAATTACATTTCAGATTAGATAAATTATTTTCTGTGACTCTTGTGCTTGCTTCAAATAGGGCTTGCTTTCAAGTCAAATGGAAGTAAATAAAAACCCAAGTACCCTAAGAATTCATACCATAAAATATTTATTAAGTAAACTACAAACAAACAAACAGGACTTGCTCTTTTACTTAGTATATACTTAGTAGTTTTAAAATTCTAATTTGGCTTACTATTATATTTTCTTTCTGTTTTGTTAAGTGACAGCAGCAGTGTTCAGGGATAGCTCCCTGGCAGGGCCGGGGGACCAGACGAGATGACAGGGAACAAACCCAGGTTGGCTGTGTGCAAAGCAAACACTCTACCCACTATCCTATCTCTCCAGACCGTTTTTTTATTCATTTTTAATTTTTAAAATATTTTATTTCATTTTTATGAAGTTCTTCACAATAATTTAATATTCCAGCACCAAATCTCACCATCACTACACCTACCCATCACATATTTCGAATGCCCCAACCTCCAAACCCTGCCCCCAAAGCAGAACCTACATAATTTATTTTGTATTTCTTATTATGAATAATCCACTAAAAACGATCCCCAAAAAATTTCCTTAGAGGATAGTGTGTGAAGATTGTTGTGTTCCACCCTGGAACCATTAAGCCCTTGTATAAGAGATTACTGACATGTAAAAGGTTAAGCCTGGTGTGCATATATATATATATATATACACATATATATACATATTTTTGTCCCAGTACTGGTTGCCTTATACTTTACACCCTTCAAATGCGGTGTAGAGTATAAGATGACATGGTCTCATACTCCAGGAATAGAGGTTAATTTATTTTTTTTTAACTGAATGGTGACTTTGCGGTCAAGAGGTATCTCTATGATTCATCTATACTGTGTCGCTCTCTTCAAAGATATTTATTTGAGAGTCTCTGGATCATGGCTATTAATGAGCTTATACAGCATCAGAGACAATTCCTGGGCCTGACTGCCAGGCTACCAGAAACATAGGGAGATGGGAAGGGTCACCCATTTTCTTTTTTTTTTTTAATTTTATTTATTTATTTATTTTTTAATCAGTGAATCACCGTGAGGGTACAGTTACAGATTTATACATTATTGTGCTCATGTTTCTCCCATACAAAGTTCGAGAACCCATCCCTTCGACAGTGCCCATTCTCCACCACCAGTAAACCCAGCGTCCCTCCCACCCTCCCCAGTCCCGTCTCCCCACACCACACACTGCCACTATGGCATGGTATTCCCTATCGTTCTCTCTCTCTCTGATTAGGTGTTGTGGTTTGCAATAAAGGTGTTGAGTGGCCATTGTGTTCAGTCTCAAGTCTACATTCGGCATGCGTCACTCCTCCCCCGCATGACCTCCGACCACATTTTACTTGGTGTTCCCTTCTCTGAGTTGTCCAGAATGAGAGACCAGCCTCCAAGCCATGGAGTCAACCTCCTAGTACTTATTTCTACTATTCTTGGGTATTAAACTCCTAGTCTATTATTCTATGTTCCACAGATGAGTGCAATCTTTCTATGTCTGTCTCTCTCTTTCTGACTCATTTCACTTAGCATGGTACTTTCCATGTTGATCCACTTATATGCAAACTTCATGACCTCATTTTTTCTAACAGCTGCATAGTATTCCATTGTATAGATGTACCAAAGTTTCTTCAACCAGTCATCTGTTCTAGGGCACTCGGGTTTTTTCCAGGTTCTGGCTATTGTAAACAGTGCTGCGATGAACATATAAGTGCAGATGTCATTTCGACAATACTTTTTTGCTCCTCTGGGATATATTTCCAGCAGTGGTATTGCTGGGTCAAATGGTAGCTCAACCTCTAGTTTTTTGAGAATCGTCCATATTGTTTTCAAAAGGGCTGAACCAGTCGGGAATCCCACCAGCAGTGTAGAAGGGTCCCTTTCTCCCCACATCCTCTCCAGCAGTGGTTGCTTTTGTTTTTTTGGTTGTGTGCTAGTCTCTGTGGTGTGAGGTGGTATCTCGGGGTTGTTTTGATCTGCATCTCTCTCATGATTAGTGATGCGGAGCACTTTTTCATGTGCCTTTTGGCCATTCGTATCTCTTCCTTGGTAAAGATTCTGTTCATTTCTTCGGCCCATTTTTTGATGGGGTTGGATGTTTTCTTCTTGTACAGTTCAACCAGTGCTTTATATATAATTGATATCAACCCCTTATCTGATGGGTATTGTGTAAATATCCTTTCCCATTCTGTAGATAGTCTTTGTATTTTGGTCACTGTATCTTTTCCAGTGCAGAAGCTTTTTAGTTTAATGTAGTCCCATTTGTGGATCTCTGTTTCTACTAGATTGCTTAGTTTAGTGTCATCTTTGAAGATACCTTTAGCTTCAATATCGTGGAGGGTTTTGCCAACATTGTCTTCAATGTACCTTATGGTTTGTGGTCTGATGTTGAGGTCTTTAGTCCATTTTTATATGACTTTTGTGCATGGTGTCAGGTCGAGGTCTAAGCCCATTCTTTTACATGTGGTTGTCCAGTTGTGCCAGCACCATTTGTTGAAGAGGCTTTCCTTGCTCCACTTCACATTTCTTGCTCCCTTATCAAAGATTAGATGATCGTACATTTGAGGTTGTGTGTAGGGATATTCCACCCTGTTCCATTGGTCTGCAGTTCTGCTTTTGTTCCAGTACCATGCTGTTTTAATTGTTACCGCTTTATAGTAGAGTTTAAGGTTGGGGAGGGTGATGCCTCCCATCATCTTTTTCCCAAGATTTGTTTTAGCTATCCGTGGGCGTTTATTGTTCCATATAAATTTCAGGATTGCTTGATCCGTTTCTTTGAAGAATGCCATGGGTATCCTTATAGGGATCACGTTAAATCTGTATAATGCTTTCGGGAGTATTGCCATTTTGACAATGTTTATTCTCCCTATCCATGAGCAGGGGATATGTTTCCATTTCCTCATGTCCTCTTTGATTTCATGGAGTTGCGTTTTATAGTTTTCTTTGTAGAGGTCCTTTACCTCTTTAGTTAAGTTGATTCCAAGGTATTTGACTTTCTGGGGCACGATTGTGAACGGGATTGCTTTTTTCATGTCCCTTTCCTCTGTCTCATTGTTTGCATATAGGAAGGCCATGGATTTTTGGGTATTGATGTTATAGCCTGCGACTTTACTGTACAGGTCAATTGTTTCTAAGAGTTTCTAAGTAGAGCTTTTAGGCTTCTCTAGGTATAGTATATCATCTGGGAATAGTGAGAGCTTGATTCCTTCCTTTCCGAACTGATTCCCCTTAATATCTTTTTCTTGCTTGATGGCTATTGCTAATACTTCCAATACTATATTAAAGAGAAGTGGTGAGAATGGGCATCCTTGTCTTGTCCCCGATCTTAGAGGAAAGGCCCTTAGTTTTTCTCCATTGATGATAATGCTTGCCATAGGTTCGTTTTAGATGGCTTTGACTATCTTGAGAAAAGTTCCTCCAAAACCCATTTTGGTGAGATTTTTTATCATGAATGGGTGTTGGATCTTGTCAAACGCTTTCTCTGCATCTATTGATATGATCATATGGTTTCTATCTTTACTTTTGTTGATATGATGGATTATGTTGATTGATTTCCAAATGTTAAACCATCCTTGCATCCCCGGGATGAATCCCACTTGGTCATGGTCTATGATCTTTTTGATGAGTTGTTGGATTCTGTTTGCTAGTATTTTGTTGAGGATCTTCGTATCGGTGTTCATCAAGGATATTGGTCTATAGTTTTCTTTGTTAGTGGTGTCTTTGTTTGCTTTTGGTATTAGGGAGATGTGTGCCTCGTAGAAATTGTTCGGAAGGGTTCCTGTCTTTTCAATTTCCTGGAAAAGCTTGAGGAGAACTGGCAGCAAGTCTTCTTTAAATGTTTGGAAGAATTCGCCAGTGAATCCGTCTGGACCTGGGCTTTTGTTTTGGGGGAGACTTTTGATTACGGTTTTGATTTTCTTGATATTTATGGGCCTATTCAGGTATTTCACGTCTTCTTGGTTCAGTCTTGGGAGATTGTAGGAGTCAAGGAATTCATCCATTTCTTTTAGGTTCTCTTGTTTCGTGGCATACAGACTTTCAAAGTAGTCTCTGATGATCCTTTGACTCTCCTTGGTTTCTGTTGTGATGTCCCCCTTTTCATTTCTGATTCGGTTTATTAGGGTTTTCTCTCTTTCTTTCTTTGTGAGTCTTGCTAGCAGTTTATCAATCTTATTTATTTTCTCAAAGAACAAGCTCTTTGTTTCATTGATCTTTCAGATTGTTTTTCGGGTTTCCATATCATTAATTTCTGCTCTAAGTTTTATTATTTCTTTCCTTCGATCTGGTTTGGGTTCCTTTTGCTGGTCCTCTTCTAAGATCTTGAGCTGCGAAGTCAAGCTATCTATATAGGCCCTTTCTTCCTTTCTGAGGAAGGCTTGCAGAGCTATAAATTTTCCCCTTAACACAGCTTTAGCTCCATCCCATAGTTTCTGGTAGCTTGTGTCTTTGTTCTCATTTGTTTCAAGGTATCTCTTGATTTC
The DNA here is from genome assembly GCF_027595985.1 of Sorex araneus. Classification (NCBI taxonomy): domain Eukaryota; kingdom Metazoa; phylum Chordata; class Mammalia; order Eulipotyphla; family Soricidae; genus Sorex; species Sorex araneus. Next base: position 83,931,702 of record NC_073305.1, read on the forward strand.
TTCCTTGATTTCCTTCGTGACCCACTCGTTGTTCAATAGTGAGTTGTTTAATTTCCAAGTGTTTGATTTGGTTCTCCGAATCTGTGCGTGATTAACTTCGATCTTCAGTGTATCATGGTCTAAAAAGATAGTTGATACAATTTCTATCTTCCCGATTCTATTAAGGTATAATTTGTGGCCCAGAACGTGGTCTATTTTGGAAAACGTCCCATGTGCGCTGGAAAAGAATGTGTATTCTTTCTTTTGGGGGTGTATAGACCTGTATAGGTCTATTAGCCCTGTCTCCTCCATTTCTTCCTTCAGAGCCATCGTTTCCTTGCTGAGTGTTGTTCTTGTCGATCTATCCAGAGGTGATAAGGCAGTGTTGAAGTCTCCAACTACTATCGTGGTGCTAGTTATGTCCTCCTTAAATTCTGTTAGGAGTTCTTTTAAGTATTTAGCTGGTCGTTCATTAGGTGCGTATACGTTTAAGAGTGTAATTTCTTCCTGTTGTACATATCCCTTGATGAATAGAAAATTCCCTTCACTGTCCCTTCTGATCTTTTTCAGCCTCAAATCTATGCTATCGGATACTAGTATGGCCACCCCTGCTTTTTTTTTTTTTTTGAGGGAGCTGTTTGCTTGCAGGATTGTTTTCCATCCTTTGATTTTTAGTCTGTGTTTGTTCTGACTATTCAGATGTGTTTCTTGTAGGCAGCAGAAGGCTGGGTTTAGTTTCTGAATTCATTTTGCCACTCTGTGCCTCTTCATTGGTGCATTTAGCCCGTTAACATTAAGAGAAATTATTATCATGGGATTTTGTGTCATTTTTCTGTAAGGTTTGTTGTTCTTGAAGGTTTTTTCCTTGTCTTATAGTAGCCCTTTGAGTCCTTCTTTTAAATTTGGTCTTGAGTCTATGAAGTTCCTGAGCTGTTGCTTGTCTGTATAATAGTGTATGGTTCCTTCAAGTTTAAGTGAGAATTTAGCCGGGTAGAGTATTCTTGGTGAGGCATTCATTTCATGAAGTTTTTTCACTATATCCCACCATTGTCTTCAGGCTTGGAGGGTTTCTTCTGATAGGTCTGCTGTGAATCTAAGGGGTGCGCCTTTGTATATGATCTCCTTCTTTGATCTTGCTGCTTGCAGTATTGTGTCTCTATCCACGGCATCCATCATTCTGACTATGATATGCCTTGGGGATTTTTTATTTGGGTCCCTTTTAGCTGGCATCCTTCGGATTCCTTGTATCTGGATGTCCACATTCTCTAGCTCTGGGAATTTTTTAGCAATGATGTCTTTAATTGTGTTTTTTTTTCATTGGGATTGGTTCCGTGTCGTTCCGGCACTCCCATGATTCTTATGTTGTTTCTCCTGAGGTCATCCCCTAGAACTCTAATTCGCTCTAGAGACATTTTGAGGTCTTTTGCCATTATTTGTTGTTCCCTATATGCTTTGTGCAGCTCATCTTCAAGCTCACTGATTCTGTCTTCGGCTATAGTCATTCTACAATTGAGGGCTCCTACGGAGTTTTTTATTTCATCTACTGATTCTTTTAGTTGTGTGACTTCTGTTCGTAGCTTTGAGATTTCTGCTCTCATTTCTTCCTAGATTATCTTGGTGGAGCGTTCCAATGTTGCATCCATATCCTCCCTTAATTTATTGGAAGTTCGTTCCATAGTTGCTTTGAGTTCGTGAACCATCCTCACAATTTCCTCTCTGAATTCTTTATCCGAGAGGAGGTTGTATTTCTGGGAAGCCGCTGCTGAGGTTAATGAGATATTTTCTTGGATCTCTCCTGGTGGTGGGGATGTTCGCTGTTTCTTCATGTTGTTATGGGCTTTACTGTCTGGTGGTCTCCTTAGCTTGGGAGGGGTCTCAACTGAAGATGTGGAGCTATGCTCTTTTTACAAAGGACTTTTCTGTGCAAGTTGATGTGTTCACTGACAGTTTTGTGAAATTGGGATAGGCTAGGTTACTTGACTATTAACATATAGTGACTAAGATGACGAGGGAATTCTTCAGAGTAGTGGGTTCTATCAATTGTGGCCAAAGGATAATGAAAGGAATGGTAAAGAAATAACTGCGGCCACTCCGAAAATAGGCCACGCCCACTTTTGAGGCCACGCACCCTACGGTGAGGGCACGCTCCTAACCAGCTGAGTGGGGGGTGGTCAGGAACAGACGGCGGCGGCCCAAAGGTGCCAGGGAGGGGTGGAGGCGTTGGGGCAAGCCCCAAACTGCGGGCAGGGAGCGGAGAGGGGGCTTCTCCGAGCTGGGCAGTGTCTCCAAGGGGATTTCACCCATTTTCAACTCCGTGCAAGTATGGACGTTTCAGTCACAGGTCCCACATACCTGAGTTTTTCAGCAGTTTCACTCATGGATGAGGCTCACCCAAGCCTGTGGTGATTGGCAAGGAGCATGGCAGTGATTGAGTTCTGAAGGTTTTCAGCTATTGGGGATCAGCCCATTTTTAATTATTCTCTGAGATTTCTCCTGCCATTCACAATGGAGATTTTCCTATAAACCTTGATTGTACTTATAATGCTCATCTAAATAATTACAACAACATAATCATCTCAGGATTGTTTGTTTCTAATGACTTAAATGTCTTAGGTGTTAGTCATATCTTTACTTTTTTCAGATGTCTGTATCTTTACGTGCATTAAAATAAAGAAAATTATTGTCTAGTCTCTGAATACTGATTTTTGCTTTTTGAGTCAGACCCAGCAATGCACAGGGGTCACTCCTGGTTTATCACTCAGGAATTACTCTTGGCACTGCTAGGGGGACCATATGGGTTGTTGGGGAACTGAACCCTGATCGGCCGCATGCAAAGCAAATACCGTACCCATGGTACTATGGCTCTAGCCCCTGAAGACTGATTTTTGTTGTAGTAGAGTTTTTCTCAAACAAACTAAACTTCCAGTATTTGTCTTTCTTAGTGAACATCAGTTGAAATTTGTGCTCAATTTTTTCAGTTGTTGCCTTTTTTTTTTTGGTAGTCCCAGTGTTTTTGTGCAACAATTTAACAGCCAATTATTTGGGCATTTTTGAGTATTTTGATCCCTATTATTTCCAGCTTATCTACAACTTTCCTCTTACTTCCACAGTTCTTCTTTCTCCCAATTTTTGACTCTTTTTCCAGTTATGGGGTGGGGGGAGGTATTGTTTTTGTTGGTTTGAAGGCTACACTCAACACTGCTCAGGGCTTATTCCTGGTTCTAAAGTCAAGAATCACTTCTGAACAAACTCAAGGTTCATACGCAGTGCCAGAGATCAAACCAGGGTCAGCCATGTGCAAGGCAAGCACCTTATTACCTGTGTCTCTCTAGCCTTCTCCCTCCACTTCTTAAGTTATCTTTTGTCATCTCAGTCTTACATGCTTGTGATTTTTCTGATGTTCAAACTATGTATGCATCAGTGATTGTGCTCAGGCAAAAGGTGACAAAGTTCCTATCCAATTTCTCTTCCAAGTGTAAACTTTTCAGTACCTCTTGCTTTTTATTACTCTCTAGTGTCTAGAAATAGTTATGTTTCCTAGTGATCTTTAGAACTATTCACCTGCCAATCACATTAGCCTACAATTATTCATACCACAATTCCAATATTTAAAATCAAGAGAAAATTTCTCATAAAATCTCAAAGTCATAAAATAAATTTATCTCTTTTACTTTCAAAAATATTGTTAGCTAAGATGTTGCATCTTGATATCTTAAATCTTCCATCTTTATTGTTCTAGATTTTACAGCTATTTCATGGTTCATTGCTTTGTGTTTTCAGCAGTCAGAATATTCAGACTGTAAAATCTTATTTGCTAACTAACACACAGTAGAATCACATTTATTGAATTTCTAATATGTGACAAACACTATACTAAGCATTTTATGTTATTGCTTTCAACAACTATTTTCCACCAACGTCCATGCTTGATTTGGAACACATGGCACTCCAACTGCTTTTCATGTTGGATGTGAATGATTATAACAATAATGGTAACAGCAGTTGCTCTTGGATCTTATAGCATACATCCCAAATTTCTGGGACTCCCATCCCAGTCCCTATGACCACATGGTAATTCATAAATTCTCATTAGATATATTTGAAAAAGATGTTTCACCAGTGCAACCAGTACTGTACATCTTGTTAGTTTTGAGTAGTTTTGAATGCTTCTCTCCTGCCTTAGTTTTTCAGTTCTATAAATATGACAAACTTTGGAATATTCTGCATTGACATCACTTCTTCGGTCTTAATAATTTACAAGTGCATGAGTTGTTCTTTGAGTGTACATTTTTCTCAAATAGTGATGAAATTATTTTAAAAGTCAGAGTACTATAACCTTATTCTCATATTTTATAGCTATTTTGTCATTATAAACATCTACTGAATAAGTGCTGTCAGTTTCTCTAACCATGAAATTATGTTCTACTTCTGTGTGAAGGTCAATTAAAAGAGAGACACAATGACAGGATAGAAACTGCTTTATTGGCATGTTGAAAGATTGCAAGCTTATATTATCAGAACAACCATTTTGACTGAATGGTCCCAAGAATGAGTTTTTAACAGAGAAAGGAAACGAGAAAGCATAATTTTAGGAAGCATGGGTTAGAGTCTAGTAGGTGCCAAGTCCATCAATGAATTCACTCAGTGGCTGATTCTATAGGGGGCACTCGTAACTGCAAATCAAGATTCTGATTATGATTTCTGTCCTCTCATCCTTTAGGAAAAGAGTGGGGTGGAGTATTTCAACTACCCCTAATCAGGCAGGTTCTCTGATTTCTAATATTGAATTCAGTTGCTATTTCTTGTGGTTGGTCTGCTTTATTTCTTGAAGAAATTCTGGACAAATTCCTTCAAAACTGACAATAAAATTCCTTACCTAACTGCAAAATAACTTCCCTTACTGGAGAAAACAACTAATATTATATAGAGAGAAACTTAAGAATATCTGTTTTGGGGCTGGAGCTATAGCACAGCGGGTAGGACATTTGTCTTGCATACGGCTGACCAAGGTTTGAGTCCCAGCATCCCATATGGTCCCCTGAGCACCGCCAGAGGTAATTCCTGAGTGCACAGAGTAACCCCTGTGCATCGCCGGGTGTGATCCAAAAAGAAAAAAAAAATTTTAAAAAGAATATCTGTTTTGTTGGGGGGCAAAGCAATAGTAAAGCACCTAGAGAGTTTGCCTTGCAGGCAGCTGACCACGATTCTATCTTGCACATCTAGTATGTTCCCTGAGCACTGCTAGGAATGATTCCTGAGTGCAGAGCCAGACATTGGTGGGTGAACCCCAGAAATAACAAAAGCAAACAAACAAAAACAATATCTGTTTCAGACCAGAGGGATTGTACAACTAGCAGGGCACTTGTCTTGCACACAGTCCTCCAGGATTTGATTCCCGCACTCTGTATGTTCTCCAAATACTGCCTGAGTGCAGACCCTGAGCACCACCATATGTGGCCCAGAAAACAATACAAACATATATTCAAAACAATACATTCATAACCTCTATATTTCTACAGTCAATCATCAATCTTTTAAAATGGAGCAAGTTATGAGATATTTTTTCTGAAGATAATCAGGAGCTTAAATATGATTTTTTTCTTATATGGGCCATAGCCACCATTGATTAGTGATTATGCCTCACTCTGGGCTTTGGTGTGACCCTTGGAACATATATGGTGCCAGGGAGTTCCAGGGAGCAAGCAAGGCAAACATCTTAAGTCCCATATTAGCTCTGACCCAGAATATGAATTTTAAAGGAGTATATTCAAGTAGAGGTCAGAGGCTATTCCCCTGTTTCTAATTACTGTTTTCTTCCTCAAATAAATCTCAAGTTTCGTAAATGGGAAGGAAGACTGAACACCAACAGTAACAAATTACAAGGAGAGACGAGAGCAGTAAGCAACAACAAAAATTAACTTATTGTGTCACTAGTTGAAGAATTGGTACTCCTGATTAGTATTATTATTAGGATGATTAAATCAATTTTTGTAAAGTTTTTTATTCAGAGTTGGAAATTAAATTTTTAGTGTATGTTGGTGCCCAACCAGATTGTTAGGATGAGTTCATGGAGACTGACCCACAAAGGGGCAGAACTACATACCCCATTAAAATGGGCAAGATTCTGACTCATGCATCTGAACTGATATGGAAAGAAATAATAGCTCTTTCTTTAGTTGCCTTTATCCTTAACCTAACTCTAATTATAACAGAGAAGCAGTCTTCCCTTTCTCACAGGTCGCTAACCCAGATTAGCTTTGGATCTGACATTTTCTCACCACTTTTATCACACCAGGTGCAAGGGGTTGTAACTTATGGAGCCAGTGAGATGGACCTTGTGTTCCTATCCAGAGATTGCTGACCATTTAGATTACAGACTACACAGGACAAAGTATTCCTTGATGTTTTATTGTCCTTCCTGTAAACTTTTTTTCCCCGTTTATATTAATGACTTCTCTGTACTGAGTGCATTAGAGGTGAATATGTAGGATAGTAAATAAAAGAGGCTGAGGGATGTTCCTCTCTGCTACTTTAGCACATAGCCCTACAGGTCAATTAATTATTCTTCTCATGATTTTATTTCTGCGTCTCCCACCGAAGGAATATTTACATAACATGTGTAGATTTGTTCAGGGTTTCTTCGGGGCTTCTAGTGATTCTCACTCAACTGGGTCAGATACTTGACATGAGGGCCTAGACTCTGCAGTTCTGGATAATACACGGGGCCACCCCAGTGATGCTCAGGGAGCCTTGGGATTAAGCCTGGTTCTGCTGCATTAAGAAGACATACACATTAGCCCCTGTATTTTCACTCTGGTCTCATTTTTCATCCTATGAATCTTGAATACAAAACCTGTGAGTGGTTGGCACATTTATTTTTTATATGGAAATAAAAACTAATATCTGTGAATCACAAATCACTAAATCCCGTTGATCGTCGATTTCTCGAGCGGGTGCAGTAACCTCTCCATTCGTCCTATCCCTGAGATTTTAGAAGCCTCTCTCCACTCAGCCTTCCCAATGATGCCACGTTAGAGGCTCTTTCAGGGTCAAGGAAATGAGATCCAGCTTGTTACTGGCTTTAGCATATGAATACACCATGGGAAGCTTGTGAGGCTGTCCCATGTGGGCAGGAAACTCTCAGTAGCTTGCTATTTTCTCCCAGAGGGAGAAGTAGGTTATAAAATATCTAAACTACTGGGAGCTTGCTTTTAAGTCTCTGGATGTTGGCCGTTAATGGGATTATACACACCTGGGTCCCTCTGCCAGTACCTTCATGTGTGAGGCTTGTCCGAATGTGTGGAGAGGGGACTTGAGCATGGCTGTAACTAGGTTCCAGTGGTCTTCGGCCACCAGGAGCTCTGCTCCAGGAGTGGAGGGAAGCTGGAGCCCATCCCCTCTGAGGGGCCCCGGGGAAGACAGCCAGGCTTTCGGGCAAGAGACTCTCTGCCTGTGAATAAGGTAGTCAAAAATTCTCTCCCACAAAGCCCCATAAATACTTTTGTTTGGTTTTTGAGCCACCACATGAGTGCTATTGGGCTACTTCTGAATCAGTGCTCTGGTATTACTCCCAGCAGTACTTAGGGGACCATGCAGTGCCACTGGAATCACAGACTCCTACATTAAAAGCAAGCACTACAGCCCTTTGAGCCATCTCCCACTCTCATACTTTTCTTTCATTAAAAAGAAATTCACATATGTAGCACTGTCTGTAGCACTGTCCTCCCATTGCTCATCAATTTGCTTGAGTGGGCACCGGTAACATCTCCATCTCAACACTTGTTACTGTTTTTGGCATATTGAATATGCCAAAGGTAGCTTATCAGGCTCTGCTGTGCAGGCAAGATACTCTTGGTAGCTTGCTGGGATCTCCGATAGGGGGTAGGAATTAAACTCAAATCTGCCACATGCAAGGCAAACGCACTACCCACTGTGCTATTGTGCCAGCCCCACATATGTAATAGGAAATAAAATTCAAACTCCCTATATATTTCAATTACTACTGTAGCACTGTCGTCCTGTTGTTCATCGATTTGCTCCCAGTAACATCTCCATTGTGAGACTTGTTACTATTTTTGGCATATTGAATATCCCACAGGTAGCTTGCCAGTCTCTGCTGTGTGGGTGGGATATTCTTGGTAGTTTGCCGGGCTCTCCAAGAGGGATGGAGGAATCAAACCTGGGTCGGCCACATGCAATGCCCTACCCACTATGCTATGACTCCAGTCCTATTTCAATTGAAGTAACATTTATCTGTAACATTAGAGGCTTACTGTATCAAAAATTAAAGCAACATTTCTGTGTACTATTCTATGATCATCAATAGTCTTGTTTCAATCCATCACCCCCATATTTAACTCATTTATGGTTCTCTTTTTAAATTTTTCATAAAAATCTCTATGAAGAAAAAAAAGGAAAAGTATAAGATAACATTGGTTTGTCCTTTCTCCCTGGCCACAGGGAGCTTAAGTTTATTGGGTTACACCCATCACAGTGCTAAGCATCTGTTTTCTCAGCTTAAGCCTCAGTTGCCCTTAGTTCCTAGCACCCCAAAAACAGGGTCCTGACCAGGGCTAGCTATGAGCTACCTGCCATCAAAACAGGCCAGGCCAAGTGCCATAATACTAAACTACAAGTTAAGAAGTCAATAATGGACAAATTCTGTCATGATCCAAACAGTAACAACTGGATTAAGACCCTGCTAGGGTTAGGAAAGACTAATCTGACCTGAGCCCTATAGTCTGGGATCTATAGCAAGATGTACATGGGAGGTGAGAAGGCAGATGGAATAGAGAAGGGATCACTAAGAAAATGATGGCTGGAGGAACCAGTTGGGATGGGAGATGCATGTTGAAAGTAGATCATGGACCAAACATGATGACCTCTCAGTGTCTGTGTTGCAAGCCATAGTGCCCAAAAGTAGAGAGAGAGTATGGGGAATATTGTCTGCCATGGAGGCAGAGGGAGTGTGGGAAAGGGGGGTATATGCGGGATATTGATGGTGGGGAATGTACACTGGTGGAGGGATGGGTGTTTGATCATTGTGAGATTGTAACCCAAACATTAAAGCTTGTAACTATCTCATGGTGATTCAATAAAATTTTAAAAATTGAAAAAAAAGAAGAGCTTCCCCAGAAGGCAGGGCTTCCATACGTTGATTGTGCTACCTCACCTGGCTGTAGTTGCTACCCGCAATGCTTGGAAGCGAGACCAAAGCTGCAAGACTGAGGCCAGGGAGCCTATCATGGGGGACAGAATGCGACAAGAATGAGGGGCAGTGTGAGACTGGAATGGGGAACTTAGTTAGACTGGAGCAGGTGCGTGGGGAGAATGGAATAAATGGCAACTGACCACCAACCAGCCGGTGGCCCGGTTCCCTCCTTCCCTCCTTCATGCATCTGTTGGCAGTGGCTGCAGGTCGGGGTAGGGAAGCGGTTCATGGTCACCGAACACACGTGGCAGGCGAAAAAGACCACACGGCCACTCCACTCTCATAAATATTCTGTGAACTTAAACAGAAAAGGAAAGCCAATATATGGCATGTAGAATTTGTTGATGGCTAGTAATGTATTTTGCTTTTCTTATCCTTAATCCTACCTAATATCATATCTTAATTAATTACCACAAACATGAAATCATGGTATGTTCAGACATAGGAAGTTCACGTCAGAGTTAATAAAAATGATTTCTGGAGTTTGTCAAAACCAATGAGATAGCATATTCACAGATCATTTAAGATCACCCAATATTACCTAGGTCAATTTTGAACATTTTCAAGCTTGATTCTCCCCAGTAACTAAAGACTATCTCACACTTTCCATCCTGTTCACAAGTGTATCTTCCTCTTACACACACACACACACATACACACACATACACACACACACAAAGCAAAGGTCTGTTTACCTCATATTAGGAAAATGGACGGATGTACCACATCTTGCAGGTCCCATCTAGCAACCCACGGGCATCTCTTTCATTTTTGATACTTCTGTTGCTATAGCACTGCAAGAAATGCAATTTCTGACCCTCCCCCAATACTTACATCTCTTCTTTGACTGGAGTCCCATTTATTTCTGTGGAAATCTTTCCTTCAATTTTCTTCCTTGTATCTTTGAGACATTTCTTCTGCTGTCTCTTGTGAAATGTTCTCAAGAGCAGCATATACACATACCAATTCCAATTGTAGAGAAGTCAACCCCCTAATTTGTCTTTTTATATTATCTCCTGTCACATCTCAATTTTTTAAAATAGCTTCTCAGTAAATATAATTTAAAGCTATTCATCTCAACGCAGACAAAATTTCATCTTTGCTGGCTGTCAAGCTACCTATTTTCCTCTTTTGTCACCTTCTCCTATGCTTGATACGTTAATATCTGGTTGCATCCAAAAATCATCCTAAACTTCATTCCATTCTTTCTAATCTGAAGAAGCCTATCTACTTCTTTCCTTTTAAATACTACCTATATATAAACAAACACCACATTATTCTCTTTATCGTAGACTTTTGAACTTCATGTCACAATCTTTATAACATTGTCTACCTCTGATTTATCATGCTCGAAAGGCAACTCCTTTGTTTCATCACCAGTAACAAGTCATTCATTCACAATCAATATACTCTCCTTAAAACAGCATTTTATGAGGGGCTTTTTATTGCAAAGATTTGTCATGATTATTCCTTTACTTTTCATCTCACCTGCACTACAGAAACCTGGATGAGACTTCGTAAAAGCTACATGGATGTTTTTTTGAACAAAATAAAGGGAGGTATTAGTTTAGGTCATGATGACTAACACCATGGTCTCTTTTCCATGCCAGTCCTCTAGAATAAACCTTCTCAATATTTTGTCATGGCACATGGAAAAATCACTACATGAAGATGGCAAGAGAGAGTCTATACATCCTATCAGAGACTATGTCTACTTTGTTTCACCCATTTAATGTCTAAAACAATACACTTTTTTTTTGCTTTTTCTGTCACATCCGGCATTGCACAGGGGTTACTCCTGGCTCATGCACTCAGGAATTACTCCTGGTGGTGCTCGGGGGACTATCCCTAGCACCCTTTATGGTCCCCTGAGCCAATTAGGAATGATTCCTGAATGCAAAGTCAGTAATAAGCCCTGAGCACTGCTGGGTATGGCCCAAACTACACACCTCCCACCAAAAAGAGATTGTGTGTGTGTGTGTGTTGTGTTGGGCTGGAGCTATGGCACAGCAGGTAGGATGTTTGCCTTGCACGTCACCGATCCGAGTTCAATTCCTCCATCCCTCTCAGAGAGCCAGGCAAGCTACCAAGAGTTTCTCGCCTGCACAACAGTGCCTGGCAAGCTCCCTGTGGCGTAATTGATATGCCAAAAACAGTAACAACAAGTCTCACAATGGGCATGTTACTGGTGCCTGCTCAAGCAAATCAATGAGAAATGAGATGACAGTGATACAGTGATATCTAAATATATTGTTGATGCTTCAGGTACAGCCCCCATTTGAATCTATGCAGGTTTGATGGCCCCACCTATGTGACATACCCTGGAAGTGGAATGAAGAGGGGCTCTGAGAGCAAGCTATATGTTAAAGCATGCTATACATTACAACTTAAATAAGTGCACACTTAATTTTATTTCTGTCCACCTTTTAATGGAGATATAATTGGTAGACTGTTTCGTGTCTGAGATGGTAGAGGGCATATTGGTGCCTTAACAGTAATACACCAGTACTGAAATTAGAATGTGCTGACTTTATTTTATGTTCTAGGTGAGCTGATATTGAGTTCTTTTTTATTCTTCTCTTCCACATTCAAAATGGTACAGCTGACAATTGCAACTTATGAGATACAATGTACATATAAACTTTATATCAATCTCAGACTAAGGAGATAGAAAAGATACTAGAAGACATAAAAGTCATGTTGCCCACGCCAAACACTCTTTTGGATGTTTTAATTAGGGCTAATGTGAAAATGAAATAGATATCAAAGGTAAGCATGCTGACATAAAGATTTGTATTAAAATTACTATAGAAACAAATCTGGCTTAATATGATATTTGGGCTACATCCAGTGATACTCAGGATCTACCTGAGCCTTGCAAGATAGGATCTGAGCCCAGCAAACCACTTACCTCACTTCTCTATTTACATTTTAGCAGTGGTATTGTATAGCGAACACATGCCTGTGAAGATATATGTATAGAAAACTGTACAGATAGTGAGGTACATAAAGCATGCTAAAATGATTTTAAATGCATATATTGTAATAAATTTACATAGTAAGAGGTTAGAGTCCAGTGTTGCTGTGCTTTTGATTTGCTGATGAATAGAAAATGTATTCTGTGACTAACTTTCATACTGCTACACATTCCTTGTTTATTATTCATCTCTAACATAAGATTTCTCAACTTGGGCAATATTGAAATTTGGATCTGGGTAAGCCTTTGAGTTTGGGGTTTTCCTGTGAGAACTAGAAGGTTAAGCATCTTAGATTTCCAATCACAGATGCCAGTAGTACACAAACAATCTGGTTTTGATGATCCAAATGTCTCCAGATATTAACAAATGCCCCTTAAGGAACAAAACTACCCCTGGTTGAAAATCACTGTTCAAACACAATTAAAAACAGTTTTCTTAGAGACTACTTTTTTAAGTGCTGAAGAAAATAATACGTTTTACTACAAATATTTTTAATTTTCAGTTATTTATGAAGACATATTGGGCTTATGTCTTCATAAATAACTGAAAATTAAAAATATTAATGGCAAATCAAAAAGTTGACCAGGAACTGACTACCTATTGCATTCCAACATTCCACACCATATGTAGGTATGGGTGTGGATTTCATGCCATCCTAAAGCAAGAAAGTCTGAAGTCTATCATAGCTTTGGACTGTCTGTTTCTAGCTCACCATCTTATTTAAATGTATCTAAACCTTGAGGGCAAGAATAATAACACAGCGTGTTGGGCACTGCCTAAAATAGCACCAAGTCAAATTCCCCAGAACCACATATTACCTCAAAACTCCTAGGAGTGATCCTTGAGCTCAGAGCAAAGAATAAGTCCTGAGCAGAGTCATGGGTGGCCCCAAAACAAACTAACTAAAAAAACAAAATAAAAGCATCAAAAACTTGCTATTGACAACCAAAAATAGAGCTCAAAGGCTGAGCACACATACTTTGTATGCAGGGAGGCCAGGTTCAGTTCCCTGAACGATATGGTCCCCCAAGCACTGTGGAGTGAATACTGAGCACAGAGCTAGATGGAGCCTTTGGACTTGACTGGGTATGAAACCGACAAAACACTTGCCATTGAACATTTACTACAAACTCAAAATTCTTAAGACCAACATATAAGAAGGAAATAAAATCTGCACTTATTTCTAGAAAATCTGTTTCTTCACATTGACTTGGGTACTTCTGTCATCCCATTCTAGTAGTTTTGTAAAAGCTCTGTTCTATAAAAGAGGAACTGGAATTTCTCCAACCTCATAACTTCTTAATAGTACAACATAATACATGTTGTTTCATTTCTTTAAGCTCCAATGTTCTCATTTGCATGTATGGTACATACTAGTTTTTATCTCATAGAATTATTGTGAGATTTAAATGTAATGATGCTTGAGTGAATTCAGAGACTTAAATGCTGCAAATATTCCCAGATGCGATATAGGAATCATTAGTCTTGCATCATATTCAAATAGGGCAATTTACAGGTCCTTCAAACTTCATTTCTCTCAAATGAAATTTCAATGATCTATTTTCTTCTGCTTATCTAATTTCTTTTTGCATACATTGCAATTTTCAAGTTTTTCAACCTCAGATTAATGCTGTCTGACAAATTCTGTCGCACTAAAAGTGATAATGTTCTTTGGCTTTTTTTTCAGTAATGATTAATCAGCTATATTGGGACCTAGTGTCATCTATAAAAACAAGTTTCTTGAATACTCAAGAGTAGCTGTATTTTAATGTACTCTGTGAAAAATCATAGCAGACTCTAAATTGACAATATGCCAAAGAAGGGAAAAAAACTCATCATTTCTTCCATATACCATTTAACTTTGATACAATTCTACTTGTCCAATTGTTTTAAAAGCAAAAAATTAGATCCAGGAAGATGTACTGAGTTTAAGGTGCATATCTTGCATACATGAACCTTGAACCTTGGTTTAATCCTTGATTATAGGGAGATATATTAAATAGCCTTCACCACATAGGATGTCTAACTATGCCTTGCTATACCTTATTTTTTGTTTATTAGAAACATAAGTAACAAAATTTACTACATTTTATGTGCTACAAAAGAAAATGTTTAATAATCACTAAGTGTCATCTGGTTATGCAGATGTATGAGATATCAGGTAAGAAAAAAATTAGCTTATTTTTCTGGCATTTGAGTGACAAAAAATTGCTTTTTTATAGCAAGGAGGAAAAAAATCATAAAATTATAGAACTTAAGACTAATGGGTAATGTTTTAACTGTTCTTTTTTCGGTGTCTAGACTTCAGATTTTAGAAAAGTAGACAATTAAAACTAGTCATCCGAGTGTTGTCTCAAATTTCAACTGAAGCACACAGATATAACAAAATATTCCAAGTTTTTTATCTACTTTTTTTCCCCATGAACTGCAGTAATTAATTTTAATAGCATTTTGGAAGCATAAACATAGTTAAAATATATGTTTGGACATCCAGAGTGATAATACAATAAGTAAGGCACTTTCTTGCAGACAGCTGATTGGGTTTGATTTCTAGCATCCCATATGGTCCCCCAAAACCTACCAGGAGTGATTTCTGGGTACAGAGCCAGGATAAACACCTACTGCTATGTGTAACCCCAAAATATATTTTTTAAATTTTATACATTTTATACAGCCACAGCCATGCTCAAGGCCATTCTCTACACATTTCGACGAGCCTCATGCATGAAGGGACTGGCAGAGGAACCCAGATGTGTGGGACCCGGGGCTGAGATCTCTAAGCCTGTTCAGATTGGGTCTGGGTCTTCTCCAACCAGACCTTCCATTTTCCAGCAGCTTGAAGGCCACACCCACAAACTGCCCCTGGTGCCATGTAATCCCACCAATGGCCAACATGCAGAGACTATAAGCCCAAACTCCTGAAGCCTTGTTCTCCCTCTTGGAGAACCTGACAAGCTACCAAGAGTCTATTGCCCACATGGAAGAGCCTTGCAAGCTCCCCATGGTGTATTCATATTCCAATACAGTAAAAGATATATACATACCTCTCGGAGAGCCTGGCAAGCTACCAAGAGTATCCACCTGCATGGCAGAGCCTGGCAAGCTCCCCATGGTGTATTCAATATGCCAAAAACAGTAACAATAGGTCTCATTCCCCTGACCCTGAAAGAGCCTCCAATCGTTGGCTGAGACTAGTAAGGAAAGGCTGCTAAAATCTCAGGACTGTGGGGCTGGAGGGATAGCACAGTGGGTAAGGTGTTTGCCTTGCATGCAGCCGACCCGGGTTCGATTCCCAGCATCCCATATGGTCCTCTGAGCACCGCCAGGAGGAATTCCTGAGTGCAGACCCAGGAGTAACTCCTGTGCAGTGCCAGGTGTGACCCAAAAGGAAATAAATAAATAAATAAAATCTCAGGGCTGAGTGCAATAGAGATGTTACTGGTGCCCACTCGAGTAAATTGACGAACTATGGGATAACAGTGATACAGTGATAAACATGGTTAGAAAGAAGACCTTATCCCGGGTCCCCACCAGTTCCCACAAGGCCAGTCTGGCCTGGGTCGTCCAACATCCTTCCAGCCCCGCCTCCTATCACCACACCTCCCTGCCTGGCTCCCTAATACCACCCCTGTCTCCAGGTAATCCAACCACCCCCGAACCCCACCTCCCGGGTCCGCACCAATTCCCATGAGGCCGGTGAGGCCTGGGTCATCCAGCATCTGTCCAGCCCAAAGGATACTGGGGGCGTGGCCTGTATCTCAGGGGGTGTGGTCTCAAATGGGCATAGCCTCTGCTGGAGCGGCCGCGGTTATTTTTTGCTTCAGCATAGTAGGTATAGTTTGTTTCTTTGAAAATCACCCTAGCCATCTCAATCACTCTATGCCAAATAACCCATTAGCTTATTCTAACTTCACAAAAACGATCAGTGAATAATAGAAGCTGCGAAAAACCTTCATAAAAAGAACATAGCCTTAAGCCTTCACTAGAGGCCCCACATAAATCAGGAAGAGCGCCTGAGAGTAAGGAAGACCTCTAGAATAGGAACAAGGCTGCCATCAGCAATAGCACAACCAGAGCCCCCCTCCTCCAGCGGCAAGAGGGAATAGGAATAGACAACCACAAGGTTCCAACTCTAGACTTCCATAACAATATGAAGAAACAGCGAAAATCTCCTCCACGAAGAGAGGAAGAAGAAAAGATTCCAGAAGCCTCAACAGGGGCTACTCACATATATGACCTCTCAGATAAAGAATTCAGAGAGGAAATCTTGAGAAGAGTCGACGTACTCCAAGCAACCATGGAACAGACATCCAATAAATTAAGGGAGGATATGAATGAAGCATTGGAAGAGTCTACCAAAAAGTGCAGGAAGAATTGAGAGCAGAAATTTCAAAGTTATGAACAGAAGTCACACAAGTAAAGAAATTGGCAGATTAATTAAAAATCTCAGTAGGTGCCCTCAACAGTAGAATGGCTACAGCCAAAGACAGAATCAGTGAGCTTGAACAATAGCTGCAGAAGCTTACAGACAACAACAAATAATGGCAAAAGACCTCAAAATGGCTATAGAGCGAATCAGAGTCCTTGGGGATGACCTCAAGAGGAACAACATAAGAATCATTGGAGTACCAGAAGCACAGGGAAGTAACCCCAGTGAAAAAAACACATTTGAAGACATCATTGCTAAGAAATTCCCAGAGCTGGAGAAGGCAGACATCCAGATCCAAGGAGTCTAAAGAGTACCAGCAAAAAGAGACCCGAATAAAAAGACTCCAACCATATCATAATCAGAATGACGGATGCTGTGGATAGAGACACAATTCTGCAAGCAGCAAGGTCAAAGAAGGAAATCACACACATTGGAGCACCCCTCAGATTTACAGCAGACCTGTCAGAGGAAACCCTCCGAGCCCAAAGACAATGGTGGGACATAGTGAAAAAACTCGCCGAAATAATGCCTCACCAAGAATACTTTATCCGGCTAAACTCTCACTTAAACTCGAAGGAACCATACACTATTTCTCGGATAAACAACAGCTCAGGAACTTCATAGACTCAAAACCAAACTTAAAAGAAGGTCTAAAGGGGCTATTTTAAGACAAGGAAGAACCCCATAAAAACAACAAACCTCACAGAAAGATGACACAAAACCCCATGACAATAATCTCTCTCAATGTCAATGGTCTAAATGCACCTATCAAGAGACACAGAGTGGCAAAATGGATCCAGAAACTAAACCCAACATTCTGTTGCCTGCAAGAAACACACCTGAGCAGTCAGAGCAAACACAGACTCAAAGTCAAAGAATGGAAAAAAATCCTGCAGGCAATCAACTCCCTTTAAAAGGCTGGAGTGGCCATACTAGTATCTAATAACATATATTTCAGGCTGAAAAATATTAGAAGGGACAGTGAAGGTCATTTTCTATTTATCAAGGGATATATACAACAGGAGGAAATCACACTCTTAAACGTATATGTAACTAATGAACGACTGGCTAAATACTTAAAACAACTCCTAACAGACTTTAAAGAGGACATCACTAACAAACAGCACAATAGTAGTCGGAGACTTCAACACTGCCTTATTACCTCTGGATAGACCAACAAGAACAAAACTAAACAAGGAAACACTGACTCTGAAAGAAGAAATTGAAGAGAGAGGCCTAATTGACCTATACAGGGCTTTACATCCCAGAAATAAAGAATACACATTCTTTACCAGTGCACACGGAACATTTTCCAAAATAGACCATGTTCTGGGCCCCAAAACGTACCTCAATAGAATCGGAAAAATAGAAATTGTAACAACCATCTTTTCAGACCACGATGCGCTGAAGATAGAAGCTAACCACACACAGACACGGAGAACCAAATCAAACACCTGGAAATTAAACAACTCAATTTTGAAAAATGAGTGGCTCAGGAAAGAAATCAAGGAAGAAATCAAAAGATACTTAGAAACAAATAAGAATGAAGACACGAGCTACCAAAACCTATGGGACGCAGCTAGAGCCGTGTTAAGGGGAAAATTTATAGCTCTGCAAGCATTCCTCAGAAAGAAAAAATGGGCCTGCCTAGATAGCTTGACTTCACAGCTCAAGATCTTAGAAAAGGACCAGAAAAAGGAACCCAAAGGAGACCAAAGGAAAGAAATAATAAAAATTAGAGAATAAATTAATGAAAAGGAAACTCAAAAAAGCAATCCAAAAGGTCAATGAAACCAAGAGCTGGTTCTTTGAGAAAATAAACAATATTGATAAACTGCTAGCAAGACTCACAAAGAAAGAAAGAGAGAGAACCCTAATAAACCAAATCAGAAATGGAAAGGGGGACAACACAACAAAAACCAATGAGATTCAAAAGATCATCAGAAACTACTTTGAAGGTCTGTAAGCCACGAAACAAGAGAACCTAAAAGAAATGGACGAATTCCTTGATTCCTACAATCTCCCAAGACTGAACCCAGAAGACCTGGAATACTTGAATAGACCCATTAATATCAAGAAAATCAAAACCATAATCAAAAGACTCCCCAAAAATGAATGCCCATGTCCAGATGGATTCACTGGCGAATTCTTCCAAACGTTTAAAGAGGACCTATTCCCAGTTTTCCTCAAGCTTTTCCAGGAAATTGAAAAAACAGGAACTCTCCCAAAAATTTTCTATGAGGCACATATCACCTTAATACCAAAAGCAAACAAAGACACCACTAACAGAAAATTACAGAACAATATCTCTGATGAACACCGATGCAAAAATCCTCAACAAAATATTAGCAAATAGAATACAACAACTCATCAAAAAGATCATACACCATGACCAAGTGGAATTCATACCGAAGATGCAAGGATGGTTTAACATTTGGAAATCAATCAACATAATCCACCGTATCAACAAAAATAAAGACAAAAAAAACATATGATCATTTCAATAGATGCAGAGAAATCATTTGACAAGATCCAACATTCGTGCATGATGAAAACTCTCACCAAAATGGGTTTTGGAGGAACTTTCCTCAAGATAGTCAAAGCCATCTACCACAAACCCACGGCAAGCATTATTCTCAACAGGGAAAAACAAAGGGCCTTTCCTCTAAAATCAGGGACAAGACAAGGATGCCCACTCTCACAACCTATATTCAACATAGTACTGGAAGTGCTTGCAATAGCTGCTAGGCAAGAAAAAGAGATTAAGGGCATCCAGATAGGAAAGGAAGAAATCAAACTCTCACTACTCGCAGATGATATGAAAATATATCTAGAGAAGCCTAAAACCTCTACTTAGAAACTCTTAGAAATGATACGTTTGTACAGTGCAGGCTATAAAATCAATACCCAAAAATCCATGGCCTTCCTATACGCAAACAATGAGACAAGGAAAGGGACATGAAAAAAGCAATCCCATTCACAATCGTGCCCCAGAAAATCAAGTACCTCAGAATCAGCCTAACTAAGGAAGTAAAGGACCTCTACAAAGAAAACTATAAAATGCTACTCCATGAAATCAAAGAGGACATGAGGAAATGGAAACATATCCCCAGTTCATGGATAGGGAGAATCAATATTGTCAAAATGGCAATACTCCCCAAAGCATTATACAGATTCAACGTGATCCCTATAAACATACCCATGAAATTATTCAAAGAAATGGATCAAGCTATCCTGAAATTCATATGGAACAACAAATGCCCACAGATAGCTATAACAATTCTCGGGAAAAAAGATGATGGGAGGCATCACCCTCCCCAACCTCAAACTCTACTACAAAGCGGTAACAATTAAAACAGCATGGTACTGGAACAAAGGCAGAGCTTCAGAGCAATGGAACAGTGTGGAATATCCCTACACACAACCCCAAATGTACGATCATCTAATCTTTGATAAGGGAGCAAGAAATGTGAAGTGGAGCAAGGAAAGCCTCTTTAACAAATGGTGCTGGCACAACTGGACAACCACATGCAAAAGAATGGGCTTAGACCTCAAACTGACACCTTGCACAAAAGTCAGATCAAAATGGATTAAATACCTCAACATCAGACCACAATTCATAAGGTACATTGAAGAGAAAGGTGGCAAAACCCTCCACGATATTGAAGCTAAAGGTATCTTCAAAGATGACCTGCAACTGATTAACCAAATGGAAACAGAG
This sequence comes from Sorex araneus, assembly GCF_027595985.1. Classification (NCBI taxonomy): domain Eukaryota; kingdom Metazoa; phylum Chordata; class Mammalia; order Eulipotyphla; family Soricidae; genus Sorex; species Sorex araneus. The sequence continues at coordinate 83,952,020 of NC_073305.1, forward strand.
ATAAACAAATGGGACTATATTAAACTAAGAAGCTTCTGCACTGTAAAAGATACAGTTACCAGAATACAAAGACAATCTACAGAATGGGAAAGGATATTCACCCAATACCCATCTGATAAGGGGTTGATATCAAGGGTATATAAAGCACTGGTTGAACTCTACAAGAAGAAAACATCCAACCCCATCAGAAAATGGGGCAGAAGAAATGAACAGAAATTTTCCCAAAGAAGAGATACGAATGGCCAAAAGGCAATTGAAAAAAATGCTCTTCAACACTAATGATCAGGGAGATGCAGATTGAAACAACTATGAGATACCACCTCACACGGCAGAGAATGGCACACAACCAAAATAACAAAAACAACCGCTGTTGGAGACGATGTGCGGAGAAAGGAACCCTTCTACACTGCTGTGGGAATGCCAACTGGTTCAGCCCTTTTGGAAAACAGTATGGACGCTCCTCAAAAAATTATAAATTGAGCTCTCATTTGACCCAGCAATACCACTGCTGGGAATATATCCCAAAGGAGCAAAAAAGTATAGTCGAAATGACGTCTGCACTTATATATTCATCGCAGCACTGTTTACAATAGCCAGAACCTGGAAAAAACCCGAGTGCCCGAGAACAGATGACTGGTTAAAGAAACATTGGTACATCTATACAATGGAATACTATGCAGCTGCTAGAAAAGATGAAGTCATGAATTTTGCATATAAGTGGATCAACATGGAAAGTATCATGCTAAGTGAAGTGAATCAGAAAGAGAGAGACAGACATAGAAATATTGCACTCATCTGTGGAATGTAAAATAACAGAGTAGGATACTAACACCCAAGAAATGTAGAAATAAGCACCAAGAGTTTGGCTCCATGGCCTGGAAGCTGGTCTCACATGTTGGGGGTAAAGGCAGTTCAGATATAGGAGGGAATATCAAGTAAACTGGTTGGAGGACCTGCTCAGTAGGGGAGATGTGTGCCGAAAGTAGACTATAGATTGAACACAATGGCCACTCAATACCCGTATTCCAGACCACAACACCCAAAAGGAGAGAGATAACAAAAAGGAATGCCCTGCCATAGAGGAGGGGGATGGAGCTGGGGGGTGGGAGGGATACTGTGTCCACTGGTGGTGGAGAATGGACACTGGTGGAGGGATGGGTGCTCGAACATTGTATGACGGAAACACAAGTACGAAAATGTGTAAATCTGTTACTGTACCCTCAAAGTGATTCACTAATTTAAAAATTTAAAAAATAATAATAAAATAAAATAAAAATTAAAAAAAAGAAATTAAGACCTTAGACTTAAATTTTACCTTGGTTATTTTATATGTTAAATCAAAATAACAAAATGTTCACCTCAAAGGTTTGCCATAAATTATATGAGAATAGTGATGATACATAGAAAATGCTTTTTATAATATTTATTATTAGCTAAGATTCAACAATTTTTGCTATGCAAATCCCTGCATTGTATTACATTCACATTATTATATTAAATCATTTCTTATATCCTAAAATCAGATATCTTTTCTTAACCTCTTCAAGCTTAATGTACAAGGTAGGTACTCAGAAAATCTTTTCAAATATATGCACAAGTGTCTACAAATCTTTGTATGACTCAATAAAAGGTAAGTAAAAGTGTCTATTGCAGAGGAGGAAGATTCACTATAAAACAAACTACAAAGCACTTCAATGATAGGGTCAAATTAGCAATAATTTAAGTTGCTTCAAATGATCAAAAGCTAAGAGAGACAGGACACAGAGCAAAGGCCACTGAGTGTGAGTGTAATTATAAGTCAAACATAGCATAATAGTTCTTTAATTTTCAGTCTCCCCCCAACTTCAGAAAAAAAATTTCCAGCAGAAATCATACTGATACATGTCTATGTTGGAAATAAGTAAATGTTCCAACAATTGTGACAGTAAGTTAGAGTCAATTATTTTTAAGTTAACTTTGAAGAAAATCACACCAAATCTCCAAAAAGTATTATGACTACGGGCAAATGTACATCAGAGGTTCGAGGGATGCTCAGGGTCTAAAGCACCTACATACAGTTCAGGTGTAAAGTCTAAGTTCTACACCTAGGGCCTCCCATACACATTGAACATGACACCCCAGGGGACAAAACAAAATGAGTGATCCACAGTACAAAGCCAGGAGTTTGCTAGCACCGCTAAAACATATGCAGTATGCAACACAACTCAAGGGTTTGTAAGAAATGCAACCCCCTGCAAGCTCACGTGTGAACACCAAAGTGACTCCTAGGGAACACTCCAAGCAGAACATGCATAAGCACCACAACTCAGTGAGACCTGGCATGTACCAGAGTTAAATACAAAGCATGCGTGACTCCCAGAAAGCAGAGCTACCAGTTATGTACAGGGTCCTTGTCATTAAATAAACAACAGCAACAAAGAGGAGGAAGGGGCGGGGGGTGGAGACGGGGAACCAACAAATAAAAACTAGATCATGACTCTTGTGTGAGAAATCTTCCAAAACACCGCTATCTTATTAAAAATAGTTATTAAAGTGATGTAAAAGGGACCCAGGAGCTGCCTAAAAAACCTTCTCTGCCCATCTAGTTTGTTCCTTCACCTATGCCACTCCAGCCACTGTCTCCTGCTATTCCCCAAAACGTCAGGTATAGGCTTCTCAAAGCATCTGGACTGCTGTCCAATGGCCTGAAATGCTCTTTCTATACACACTGTATATTTAGCTACCTCTAGTTCTGCAATCTCTAACAAGGTATCATTTTAAGCAAGTACCACCTATTCTGTGAGGCTTCCAGGATTCCTAGTGGTTTTCCAATTCCTTTAAGTTATTCAGCCTAACACTTATCCAAATATCTCTCTCTCTTCTCTCTCTCTCTTTCTCTCTCTCTCACACACACATACACACCTTTACCTGTCATGTTCAGCTTTCAACAACAAAAAAGAACTATCCCAAAAGTCAAAAACTGTAGCACAAAAAGATAAATCAACCACCAGTATCTGGCAAATATGACAGAATATTTAAAACTATTAAACCACAATTAAAAATAATCATTTTTAACATGATAAAGACTTAAATGAAACAATCAAAGTTAATCTGTAAGCACAGATATTTAGTGTTAGCAGAGAGATGGGTACTTCAAAAGGGAACCAAAACAAAATAAAATGCTTGAAAATACAAAAGAAAGAAACAAAGTAAAACTTTGAATTGTTCACAAGCAGACACTGGAAAATAAGAATAAAATGATGTTGCTCTCTATATTAATTATCTATTGAGAACCTGCCTCTAAACTCAGAACCCGGAGTTCTGACCTCCATCAACGGTCAAGAATCAGTCACGCTGTCTCATTTGCCAAGGCATCAAAAAATCAGATGGGCCGGTCATGCAATGCGATTCAGAGATGACCGATGGACTAGAGCTGTTACCGACTGGATTCCACGGAACGTCAGAAGACCTCGTGGCCACCCACCAACTAGATGGTCAGATTTCTTCGTCAAATCCCTGAATGAACGATTTGAGGCTCTTCCTGTTCCTGGAGCAAGCACCTATCATTGGGATGCACTAGCATGCGACAGCGACAAATGGAGACGTTACTGGCGCCCGCTCGAGCAAATCGGAGATCAAGGGGATGACAAGTGATACAAGTGATTGAGAACCTGTCTCTAAACTTATTTTAATTACTGGAAAATTTTATTTCTCTACAAAGCAGGCTTTAGTTTCTTGCTGCCTATTGCCTTATTCTTGAGTTCCCCCGCAGTTCTTTGTCATTTGGGATTTCCCAGGAAGGAACATTTTCAAGGCAGCAAGGAAAGTTTTTAGAGAAAGTCTACCAGAAGGATGAGCACTGTTTATCCTAAAGGAAATAGAGATTGTAACACCTTCTTGCTTTTGGTAATGTCTGATCAAAACTAGCATTATGATCCCCTGCTAGTTTCCATCATCATGAATATACCTCTGCACATAGCATTTTATTAAATTATCTCTGGCAAACCATTGGAGAATGCCATCTGTTTTGTGCTTGGATTCTGAATGATCCATCACCCATAAATTCCAAACCTAATTTTTAGACAAATGCAAGAGTGATCATGTAATAAACAGAAACTGGCAGCCAACCCTCAAAACTGAATAGTATGTGTTGAAAGAACGGGGCTTTTCCTTATAGAGGTATATAAATAATTCAGAAATTATCATCCATTTCTGAATATGCTAGTATCCAGCTGCTTACTGTAATTTATGTTCTCTTGATTTTTTTCATACCAATTTCAACAGCATAGCATTTCCTACCCTCTTTTATTTGAAGTCAATTTAAATAAAAGATAAAATAGTAAGTCTCCTGATGTTGACAGTTCTCTCGTTTCATCTCTAAAAGATTTTGTATCTTTGAATAACAATTGTGAATGCCAAAGCTATTTCCCATGAGGTTTCATTTCTTTGAGACTGCTTTCTCAATGTTTTTATTCTTTATGTTGTTCATTTCTCTTTCTCAGTGAGAAATTCTCAACACCATTTCATTCTAAGAGATCATTTATCTCTCATTGGCTATCAGATCCCTATCATCTAGGGATTGAAACCCTAGGTTTCAACAAATCTTCTAAATGTTATATCTCTATTTTTTTGCTTCTTCCTTCAATTTTTTATTATTTTTCTTCTCCCTGGTGTCTTTTCTTTGGGCTATTCGCAGCACATATATCTAGACTGATTGTAAATTAAGGACAATTTTTCCAGGCTGATTTATTATAGCAATTTGGTATGATAACCCTGAAATTCTAACAAAGCAGTTCCTCAAAGGGCTGCAAAAACATCTCACTGTAGCTCAATCAAAGAAATCTGACAGGTTGATTATACAAAATTCTCAAGACTGGGGAATGATTTTGTTCTTTTCCTTTGGTTTGTAAGGACAATCACAGTGTTCTTTGATGATGCAGGTAGACTGGCTCTGCTTATCAGCTACTAATTGGGAATATTGAAAACCATAATTGAGAAGCCTACTGTTCTGACCCTAGCCCCCAGAAAAGCAACAAAAACAAGGGAAATCATGAGAGAATTTGTAAGTATTTTTCAGCTCCCCACTCTGGAGAGAACTTTCAGAATATGAAGCCACAGAAGAGTTACCTTTATATGCATACTCCTACTAATCTAAAAACAAACAAGTGAACTTTCTACCAGAATTCAATTATCCTGCCCATTTAATTATCAGAAAGATAAAATGTGCTAATTTTATTGCTTGGACATTTAGTATAATACAATTTATGATCAAAAAAGCCAATTGCATTAGAGTTCAAACTTTTGCTATTTAGCTCTTTAGGTCCACAAAAAAAAAAATGGATTCTGCTAAGGATGGTATCTTATTAAACAAAGCTTTGTTAGAAGAATACCTTGTTGTTTTTTTTTTAAAAAAAGTCTTTGTTATTGCCTACATTTTGAAGTGATTTTTACATCTAAGTGGTCACTCGTTCTAATATTTTAAAAAACACTTGAAATAAGTAAAAGTAGATACTCAACTAAATGAAATATACTTTAAATAACTATTACATACAGTAAAATACATTATAGGGCAATGAAAGCAAGAAGCTAGACTATAGGACAATAATAAAAAAATATCATTTAACAGCACATAACATATTCCTATGAGTATGTTTGAAGCAGATCATTAAAAAAACACAAATTAATATCTTCTTTGGAATTAAAAAGTCTCTTTCAAATATTTTTTAAAACTTTTTATGCAAAACTGTACTAAGCAGAAAAATAATTCCATCTCTTCCCTGTAGAATTGGCCCACACAGTATTTATTTAGAATAAATTTGGTGGCACATTTTAGTATTAGTTTGATAAATAATGATAATAAACTGATTCCAAAGGCAAAAGAAAATGTAGGCTGACTTTTCAAAAACAGAAAATTTATACATTTTTGAATTTTTGACTTTTCATCAGTAATGAAAATAGTCCTAGTTATATTCAATAAATGCTTGTTAAATTTATAAATATACTTTATGTATATTACATAAGTACATAAGTATATTAGAAGCTAGAGGATGACATCACCAAGATCTTGGTAGAATAATTTTCTATTATTACAAAAGGACCATCATAACAGTAAAAGAAAAAAAAACCTAAGATAATCCTACAGATAGGGCATGGACTAAAGCACCCCTTAAACATCAGAAACCGACACAGTTAGCATTACAGGGGAAATAAGAGGTTCAAAAATCTCTAGATGGAAGGGTGAGTGGGTGGAAGGGTGGAAAGGACATATGGAGGTATCCATCCTCTGGGTGGAAGGTGAGTGAAGAGGAGATCAGGCTAGAGGACAACACAGGTTTCAGGCTAATTAATTATGGGAATGCAAACTGCTTGAGGATAGGATGTCTCAAGGTGACATAAAAACCAACAATGATTTGGTGATTGTGTTTTGTCAGAATATCTTAACTATAGAACTGAGATATCCAAACTTGCAGCAGTTATCTCCAAAAAATATTATTATTTTATTATTATTATTATCATTATTAAAATACTGAAGCCAAGGAATTAAAGAAATTGGATTTCACCAAAAAATATCTGAAAGACTTATTTTTATTTTTATGTTCTTTATTTTAAATTTGCAGCCTCGACCACCTCACACCACAGAGACTAGCACACATCCAAAAGAACAAAAGCAACCACTGCTGGAGACGATGTGCGGAGAAAGGGACCCTTCTACACTGCTGGTGGGAATGCTGACTGGTTCAGCCCTTTTGGAAAACAATATGGACGATTCTCAAAAAATTATAAATTGAGCTCCCATTTGACCCAGCAATACCACTGCTGGGAATATATCCCAGAGAAGCAAAAAGTATAGTCGAAATGACATCTGCACTTATACGTTCATCACAGCACTGTTTACAATAGCCAGAATCTGGAAAAAAAACCCGAGTGCCCTAGAACAGATGACTGGTTGAAGAAACTTTGGTACATCTATACAATGGAATACTATGCAGCTGTTAGAAAAAATGAGGTCATGAATTTTGCATATAAGTGGATCAACATGGAAAGTATCATGCTAAGTGAAATGAGTCAGAAAGAGAGAGACAGACATAGAAAGATTGCACTCATCTGTGGAATATAGAATAACAGAGTAGGAGACTAACACCCAAGAATAGTAGAAATAAGTAGCAGGAGGTTGACTCCATGGCTTGGAGGCTGGCCTCACATTCTGAGGAGAGGGCAACTCAGATAGAAAAGGGAACACCAAGTAAAATGTGGTCAGAGGCCATGCGGGGGAAGGGTGATGTGTGTCGAATGTAGACTAGAGACTGAACACAATGGCCACTCAACACCTTTATTGCAAACCACAACACCTAATTGGAGAGAGAGAACAAAAGGGTTCTCTTTGCCACAGTGGTAGGGTGGGGTGGGGGGGATGGGATTGGGGAGGGTGGGAGGGTGGGAGGGATGCTGGGTTTATTTGTGGTGGAGAATGGGCACTGGTGAAGGGATGGGTTCTCGAACTTTGTATGAGAGAAACGTGAGCACAAAAATGTATAAATCTGTAACTGTACCCTCACGGTGATTCACTAATTTAAAATAAATAAATTATAAATAATAATAATAAAATATATAATTAAGAGCCAATGAATAAATAAATAAATTCACAGCTTCGGAGTGCCTGGCAAGCTGCCCATAGTGTGTATTCGATATGCCAAAAACAATAACTAGTCTCACAATGAGACGTTACTAGTGCCCACTCGAGCAAATTGATAAGCAACGAGATGACAGTGACAATGATAGTGACTTTAGAACAGTAAATTATCTTTCATATCAGTGCCTCCTGATCTGATAAAACAATACCCCATTTCTGAATGTAGATACTTAAGATCAATCATCGCACATCACTAAGGTAGAAGGGACCTGTAATTTTCTTGAGAAATGAACCCCAGATATTTAACAGACTATCAGTTGTGGGTTGCTTTAAGCTGATGATGCTCTGGGAGCAGAAAATGAACTAGATGGTGATAGAGGCATGCAGAAAGCCAAGAAAAAGCAAAAGAAGCACCAAAGTTAGGCACGGTGCAGATATTTGAATTATATAGTGACTTTACCCTGATTCAGGGCCAAAGCCATAGTTCATCAGGTAGGGCTCTTGCCTTGCACACAGTCAACCCAGGTTAGATCTCCAGCACTCCATAGGGTCCTCTATCACCACCAGGAGTGACCCCTGAGGTCAGGAGTAAGCCCTGTGCACTCCCAGATGTAGTCCCACACCAAAAAATTAATTAGCTAATTTAATTACCATGATTCAAGTGATAACTCAGGGATAAGGGACAAATATGCAAGGATTCTCAGCAGCATAGGTGCCCACCCCCAGCACTGCATGTTAACCATGGGGGCTGCCTAACCCCCAGCACTCCTAAGTGTGTCTCCTGTAGCCTGTAACATTGCCAGACTACTACTGAGCCACCCAGTCCTATTGCTTTGGTGGCCTGTAGATCCCTGAGTATTTCCTGTATGTCCTCCTGCCTTCATGAAACAAATTATGATTTACATGTTAGGAGATAATCAAGTGGAAGGAGTAAGCATCATCCAAAACTTGGATGAGTCATATAACAAGATGGAAACTCTAAGAAAGAACAGAAAGGAAATTCTAAAAATTAAAAACAATGTAGATGAAACAAATGCCTGAGTGTGATCAGTTAGACTGACACAGCCTAGGATAAAATCAGGGAGCTTAAAACATGTCATAAGTCACGCGGCCGCTACTGTGGCCACACGACCTCATATCTCTTCATTCTCAGCAATGAAAACCAAATTGTCAAATGCTTCCTTTCCAGCAGGTCCGACTCTGGGGGGGCGGGGAAACTCCAACCAATAATAGTGAGTTTTTTGTTTGTATCTAATCAAAGTAAAGAGAAAGTAAAGTGAAATTTATCAGCTACACAGGCAAGGTAGAGGGCTGGGGGGCGGGGGGGTGGGGAGGAGGTTCACCGTGGTTCTTGGTGGTGGAATATGTGCACTGGTGAAGGGATGGGTGTTCGAGCATTATGTAACTGAGACTTAAGCCTGAAAGCTTTGTAACTTTCCACATGGTGATTCAATAAAAAGTAAATTAGGAAAAAAATAAAATAAAAATTAGACTACTTAAATATTCAAATTAAATTCAAGGTCATTAGATTAGCTGACTTTCTAAGTTACCAAAAAGTTCTTTTAAACGTTACAAGGTATTTTTCATTTTTTTCTTTATGCAATTGCTTGGTCTCTGGTAAGAGTATTTAAGATGCTGCAATCTATATTTGGTACAGAATGGTCATTTGATAACTCTAATTACACTGCAGATTTTTATGTTACATACAATCTCTAAAAATAAATAAATTTAAAAGGTAAAATCTAAAAAAAAAATGTCAGAAGTCAGACATAGAGAGATTGCACTCCTTTGTGGAATATAAAATAACAGAGTGGGAGACTAACACCCAAGAGTAGTAGAGATAAGGACCAGGAAGTCTGCTTCACAGGTTGGAAACTTGGACTCACATGCTGGGGGAAAAGGCAGCTGAGATAAAGAAGGGAACACCTAGTAGAGGATTTGTGAAGGACTCATTCGGGTTGGAAGATGCAAACTGAAAGTAGACTATAGACTGAACATGAAGGCCACTCAATACCTCTATTGCAAACTACAACACCCAAAAGGGGAGAGAACAAAAGGGAATGCCCTGCTGCAGAGGCAGGGTGGGGTCATGGAAGATGGGGTGGGGGTGGTGAGAGGGATACTGGGATCATTGGTGGAGGTGAATGGGCACTGGTGGAGGGATGGGTAAACAATCACTGTATGAGTGAAATGCAAACACAAAAGTCCATAAGTTTGTAACTGTACATCACAATGATTCTCTAATAAAAAATTAAAAAAACATGTCAGAAGGAAACATCTCCCTTAGTTATCTCAGTATATGCAACAGAGAGAATAAAGCCTCACTTGAACCCCATCTCCTTCTAATTTACACTTGAGAAGGGTGTCTGAACTCACCAGTTGATTTGTCAAAAAGAGTACAATAAAGATAAAATGTAGGTAAAGAAACTACAGACTGGGGAGAAGAAGCACTTATATATGGAATTTATAATCTTAATCATATTCACACAATAACTAAATAACATATTACTTCCTTGCAACTTGGAGAAATGAGTCTAAATTAATCTTTCTTAGTTGACAGCTTACAGTCAATTACATTTTTTTTCTTCAGGAGAGAATGCAAATGCAGTCCTCCACTCCCACAAATGGAGTTTCCCACATTTGTGGAAATTGCAGGGGTCAGCACACCTGGAGTGCAATGTATAAGACTCACCCTGAGAAAACCACTGAATAATCACATTCGGTCCATTAAAAATCTTGGATATGTTATCCACTGATGACTCTAAAACACTTTCAAATTTACTTCAATTATTTCATATCTATCTTAGTCTTCCCAATTTCACCCCATCCTCTCAACTATCCCCTAGAACCAGACTATATCTATACATCATCATCATCATCATTATCATTCCATTGATCATCAATTTTCTCGAGCAGTCTCAGTAACATCGCCATTCGTCCTAGCCCTGAGATTTTAGAAGCCTCTCTTTACTTGTCCTTCCCAACGGTGCCACACTGGTGGCTATTTCAGGGTCAGGGGAATAAGACCCATCATTGTTACTGTTTTTGGCATATGAATACGCCAGAGGGAGCTTGCCAGATTCTCCCATGTGGACACGTATAACATTTTTTAATTCTTATATTTAACAATTGTTTACATTTCAAGAACTCAAGTTTTATACATAGCTCTTTATAGTAGCTAGTAGCACTGCACTGTAGCACTGTCATCCATTGTTCATTGATTTGCTCGAGCGGACACTAGTAATGTCTCCATTGTGAGACTTGTTGCTACTGTTTTTGGCATATTGAATATTCCCTGGGTAGCTTGCTAGGCTCTGCCATGAGGGAGGGATACTCTCAATTGCTTGCTGGGCTTTATGAGAGGGATGGAGGAATCAAACCTGGGTTGGCTTCATGCAAGACAAATGCCCTACCCACTGTGCTATCGCTCTAGTCCAGTTCCTTATAGAAACCAATAAAATATCCATTATACAAATGAAGAAATTAAGAAACAAAGAGGCAAAATGGCTTTTCTTAAGGCCATAAGACCATTAAACAGAGGAAGGAAGAATAGATATTAGTAATTTTAATACAAAATCCATGCAATTTTTCATAACCTTTCATTTTACATTACATAGAGGTTCCTCTGTCATTTGGCATCTTTTTCACTGTATATCAAATTTAAAATGCACAACTGATAGAAATTAATTTTTAATTTAACCATAGAAATTCCAATGAACCTGTGCAATGTATTGGAAAATCAAGAGTATCTTGCCTATTTTGGAACAGTTATTGAAATCTTATAAAACATATTTAGTTTTAACACTCCTTCATACACACCAGGTGTAACTATGCAACTTATCTCAATTTACTAATATAGCAGGACACCTAATTTCATTTTTTTAGTCTTTTCTATTATCACTAGGACAAATCTAGTAGGAACTAAGGAGAAACTAAGAGAACATTTTGATCTACATAGAAATATTTGACTTTAAACACATTCAGCTAACTCTTGTAAACAGAAATACAGACCTAATTGTAGCTACATTTATTCCTCTCTTGAATATAAATAGGAGGCTCCTCACATCCTCTAGTAAATATATTTTATATATTTTATACCATTTGTTGAACTCAGTTTTTCACCTATATATAAGTATAGCACTGTAGCACTGTCATCCCATTGTTCATCGATTTGCTCGAGCAGACACCAGTAACGTCTCCATTGTGAGACTTGCTGTTACTGTTTTTGGCATATTGGATATACTATGGGTATTTTGCCAGGCTCTGCCATGTGAGCAGGATACTCTCTGTAGCTTACTGGGCTCTCCAAGAGGGGCAGAGGAATCGAACCTGGGCAGGCCACGTGCAAGGGAAACGTTCTACCTGCTGTGCTATTGCTCCAGCCCATATATAAGTATATGTATGTGCATATACATATATATTAGAATATATGTACTAATACATACTAATATGTAGTACTAACACATAGTACTAACTATGTGTTAGTACTACATATTTTTATTAACAATTTGGTAATTTAAGCTATATTTATAAGTATATATTCTTTTGGCTTTGAGGTCATACTGGGAGGTACTTACTCCTGGTTCTGCATTCAGAAATTACTCCTGACCAGGCTCTGGGGACAACTATATATGGTGTTGGAGAAAATAATAGTTTGTGTACTATCATTCCAGCCCCATTTCTCATTTTATCTTAGCCCAGACTTTTCCTTAAGTCTCACACTTATTTCTTAACTTTGATATTGCTACCCATCATAGAGCAAATTTAATTTTGCATTTCATAATGTCTTGACTATTTTAGCATTAAGATTAGTTAGCATGAAATGGCCATAATTGAAAGCCAAGTGACATTTTAATTATTTTACTTCTTAACTTGACTAGATATATTTCCATCTCCATAAATATATCACAGAAAGGGAGATAGAGTTCACCATATATAATTCACTTTCAAGCTTCAGGAATAATTCTAATTTTTTTTTAAAAATACCATTATCTCAGAAGCATAGTCATTTAAATTTTACCAGGGAGTTTTAGCATTATTTTGCTTAACAAAGCTCCTAAAATATTTACAAATCAAGTAAGTGAATTTAGTTCATACATATGTTGTAGTAGTAAGGTGTTGAAGTGATCTATACAATTAAGAAGAAAGTATCAACAAGTCACAGAATACCCTAAAATTTTTACACATTTGTTATTACTACTCATTAAAATAGGCCTAGAATTATTATCCTTTGAGGGAGAAGCAAACCCCGTGGTGCTCAGAGCTTACCTCTGGTTCTGCACTCCGCAGTCACTCCCAGGAGTGCTCAGAGGACTATATGAAGTGCTGAGGATAGAACCTAGGTTATGTAATGCAAACACCTTGCCCAGTGTATTATCTATTTAACTTCCTTGAACTATTATTTTAAATTTTCAAGATTATAATAGCTCAATGGCTTCTCTACTTGTAAAATAAATATCTATTAAAAATTTGGAAAACTTTTTTTGTAACAGAAAATTCAGGTATGTGAGTATTGAAAGCAGATGAAAACCCCTCAGTATCTGAACTGCAAATCATAACACCCAAAAGAGAGAGAGAAGAAAATTGCTTCCCACAGAGGCGGGGGCGGGGGGGAGTGTGTCCAGAGAAACTGGGCACATTGGTGGTGGGAAATGTATACTGGTGAAGGGATGGGTGTTGGAACATTGTATGACTGAAATTCAATCATGAGTGACTTTGTAACTGTGTATCTCACTGTGATTCAATTTAAAAAAATCAGCTATGAGATAATGAAGTAAATTAAAACTTCATTATTGATAATTGGAAGCACAAAATATCTTCCCTATTAATTCATTAATGGTTTCAAATGTCGATGTGTTGGTTCTATACTATTCCCATATTTAATGACTGCCAGAAACTTATTGTTATTTAACCAAAAACAGAACTACCATAGAAAGGACAGCTTGATAGGCAAAAACAATCACCTTGTTAGACATCACTGTCACTGTTATCCCATTGATCATTGATTTGCTCGAGTGGGCACAAATAATGTCTCCATTGTGAGACTTGTTAACTGTTTCTGGCATATTGGATATGCCACGGGTAGCTTGCCAGGTTCTGACGTGTGGGCGAGATATTCTCTGTAGCTTGCTGGGCTCTCTGAGGGGGGCGGAGGAATCAAACCCGGGTCAGCCTCATGCAAGGCAAACGCCCTACCTGTTGTGCTATCGCTCCAGCCCAGTTAGACATCATAACAGAGAAACTGGGGGCTGGAGCGATAGCACAGCGGGTAGGGCGTTTGCCTTGCACCTGGCCGACCCGGGTTCAATTCCCAGCATCCCATATGGTCCCCTGAGCACCACCAGGGGTAATTCCTGAGTGCAGAGCCAGGAGGAACCCCTGCGCATTGCCAGGTGTGACCCAAAAAGCAAAAAAAAAAAAAAAACAAAAACAGAGAAACTGGTAAAGATCTCTTTAAGGACATACAGATAGCTATTAAGTGAAAGACCTCAAACTCTAACCTAGTAATCTTACTTTAAAATCTGTTCCTCCGATAGATCTGCCAGTGATACCTGCTTCTAGTGGGAAGGAATGAGAAAGGACAGATAGGGGTTGAGGGGTGAACAGGGTCTTGGTAATCACTACTGACATAGTGCCAGCACTAGTCTGTATGAGTGAAGTGCTAGTACGTCCCTTTTGATATTGCTTACACACAGCATTATGGTTTCCATCTTGTTTATTCCATCATTTAGATCATCTGTTTTAGGGAAACAAGATACCCTATCAAGAGAAATTCACTGGAAAAGTCAATGTTATGAAGTACTGAAGTCTTTTATGAATAATCGTGTAGTAATCTTAAAATCAGATCCTTAACATCAGTTCAGTCTTTAGAAGCCATGGTTTGGGTCCTACATAAAAAACTCTCCACAAAATTCCATATAAAAGTTCATTTCTTTAAAGTCCATTTATCAGGCCTCAGAAACCTCAGCCCTACGAAAACAGGATGAGAACGCTATTCGTGTATCCCAGAGAAGAATCAAAAGAGCTATGCTTGGAGTATCATGTTTCACTCAAGTCAGAGAAGAAATCCGGAGTTCTGACCTCCATTGACGGTCAAGAATCACGGACACTGTCTCATTTGCCAAGGCGTCAAAAATCAGATGGCCAGACAGGTAATGCAATTCAGAGACGACCGTTGGACTAGAGCTGTTACAGACTGGATTCCACGGGACGTCAGAAGACCTCGTGGCCACCCACCAACGCAATGGTCAGACTTCTTCGTCAAAACTCTGAATGAATGGTTTGAGACTCTTCCTGTTCCTGGAGTGAGCAGATATCATTAGACTATACTAGCACGCAACAGGGACGAGTGGAGATGTTACTGGTGCCCGCTCAAGAAAATCGAAGATCAACGGTATGACAAGTGATACAGTGATTATCAGGATTGGTGAGCTAGAGCAGTAGGTGAAGTTTTAATCCCAAGCACCCCATATGGTCCCCTAAGCTCTTCCAGGTGTGATTCCTAAGTGCAGAGACTGAAATAAATTGTGAGCCCTGACAGATGTGGCCCAAAACACCCTCCTCAAAAAAAAGCACATTTATCTATGACTTAATTTAATTTAATGCTAATTGCTATGAAATTTTTTCTTAGTGAAACTAAAATTATAAACGTATAATTATATGCAATGTTACATTTGAAAAACCAAGACAATCTATATCATGATGCAGTTTCAGAACAACTGGGGACATGCACACATGAACACCCCTCCCCCCGGAAATGTTGGTTGATATCATTACTGGAGTCTCCAAAGAGTCTCAATAGATAGCATACTCTCTCCCCTTTCCAAATTCTGAGCAATGCTCTAAAAAACGTGAAAGGACCTGGTAGAGGGAAAACATCATTGTAATAAATCATAAATACATAAGATGGAGTGAGGTCTTCATGTGTAAAGCAAATGGCTTTTTTACAAGGACAATATGCCCTGAATCAGACTCACTACATGAAAAAAATGCATGTACTTCTTTCAGATTAAACTTTCTCACATATGTGCTGGAGAAAATTCATCCCTTTCAACTAAAGTAAGTGGTAAAGAGATGAGAAAAAAAATCAAGTGTTTTAACAACAGCTCTCACAGAAGCCTCATCAAGCCTTAGAAATTGTCCCACATGACAGCGACTCTTACTACTACTTTCAGAGTATTTCACTTCCTTCTATAAAGAGATACTGACTTGTTAAGTAGCTTTTAGAACATGGCTCTATCTGGGGAGTCAACTTAAGGGGTTGGAGTACATGCTTTGCATTCCTAAGCTACACAGCCGGGACACTGCATTGTCCCTGATTCCCACTGGAAGGATCCTCAGAAATAAAATTGAGTACCTCAAGAGAACCTCTGGATTCAGTCAAAATCAAAAAAACAAAATGGTCTCAAGTTCTCCACACCATGAGATGTTTCCCCAAACTTTAAAATAAAAATTGATTAAATCACCATGACATATACAGTTACAAAGCTGTCCATGATTGAATCTCAGTCACACAATGTTCCATCTCTTCACAGTGCACATTTATTTCCCACCACCAATGTCCCCAGTTTCCCTCCTACCTGCCTCCCCCTGATTTTCCCGCACAGACTGCCTCTATGCCAGCCAGTTTTCTCTATCTCCTTCACTCTTTCATTTTCCTTCTAGACACTGTGGTTGGCAATACTGTTACTGAAAGGGCATAATGGGGTATCACTTTACCTCCTTTAAGCACTCAGTTTGTGTCCGGAGTGATCATTTCCAACTAGCATTTTCACAGTGGTCTCTTCTCAGTCCTACTGCCCTCCCCATCCCCTTGGTGTCAGCTTACTATCAGGACCAGTCTTCCTGGCCATCATTTCTACTATCTTTGGGTATTATTCACATACAATGCTGTTGTTGTTCTTTTATATCCCACAAATGAGTTCAATCATTCTGTGTTTGTCCTTCTCCCTCTGAGTGATTTCATTAGCATGATACTCTCATGTCCATCCATCACTGTCATCCTGTTGCTCATCGATTTGCTCGAGCAGGAACCAGTAACGTTTCCATTATGAGACTTGTTACTGCTTTTGGCATATCGAATACGCCATGGGTAGCTTGCCAAGATCTGCCGTGTGGGCGAGATGTTCTTGGTAACTTGCCGGACTATCCGAGAGGGCTGGAGGAATTGAACCCAGGTCGTCCGTGTGCAAGGCAAACGCCTTACCCACTGTGCTATCACTCCAGCCCATGTATAAGCAAATTTCATGACTTCATTTTTTCTAATAGCCATGCTGGTGGGAATACTGGCTGGACCAACCTTTCTAACTTCCATACTACCCAACTTCCATATGACTCCTATCCTGAGAATATGCCCTAGTGGCCAAAAAACACACTAAGAAAAACCATCTGCATTCTTTTGTTGTTGTTGTTGTTGTTGTTGTTGAAAATCAAGTTTATTCAATAATAAAAATATACAAATTTAATTAGAGAAAAAGAAAAAATGCATTTAGTGTAATCAAGGATCTTAAATATCACATGATGAATGATACAATTTTATATCATGTCACATCCTCATAGTTATAGAGTTAATGATTACTTTATAATCACTTATGTTCGTTGCAGCACTGCTCACAATAGCCATAATCTGGAAACAACCCAAGTGCACAAGAACAAATGAATGGATTAAGAAACTATGGTAAGAGGCTGGAATGATAGTACAGCAGGTAGTGTGTTTGCCTTGCATGTGGCTGACCTGGGTTTAATTCCTGACATCCCATATGGTTCCCAAGCACCGCCAGGAGTAATTCCTGAGTGCAGAGCCAGGAGTAACCCCTGAGCATTGCTGGGTGTGACAAAAAAAAGAGAAAGAAAGAAAGAAAGAAAGAAAGAAAGAAAGAAAGAAAGAAAGAAAGAAAGAAAGAAAGAAAGAAAGAAAGAAAGAAAGAAAGAAAGAAAGAAAGAAAGAAAGAAAGAAAGAAAGAAAGAAAGAAAGAAAGAAAGAAAGAAAGAAAGAAAGAAAGAAAGAAAGAAAGAAAGAAAGAGGAAAAAAAGAAAAAAAACAGAAATTCTTTGGCATGCACTAAGTGTGCCTCCTGACATTATCACACTTATATCTTCACCAGCCGTGTTCATCACCCCCTGAAAAATTTTTCCTCCAGTCTGGATAGAAAAGCCTTCTTTACTCTTTTTAAGAGTCCAGTCTCCCTACTCTTTCCATATTTCTCCAACATAGGATAGCAGAAAATATTGATCAGGAGAAAAACTGACCCTTCTGGAGGCTAAACCATCTGTGAGAGTTCTATCTTTGCAGAGCGTAATGTCACTCCAAACAGATTTGCATATGAGCTTCCTGTTATTTGCTTTTGTGGAAGTATCAACTACAGGTAGGTACAGGGACCAGCTGTGAGAAGTATTTTTACCCATGATTCTGCATGTTTATTAGAAGATAACAGAAACATGCATCTCAGTTAAATCTCTGGATTCTGGCTGGAGCTTTTTGAGGTTACTGTCATAGAAGATGGTACTTGAAAATCTCTTTTAAGTTGAGTTAGGCAGCTAATTAACTTTCCATTTCCCAGAATTGTTTTAATAAGCCATACCAAGGATGTTAATAGGCTTTGCAGAGAAACACATTTATTACAATATTATTGGCTCATAGTTCAGGCCTTTAAAGTTTTAATTAATGACTAAAAATGTCACAAAATGTCATACCAAAAATAATTTTTATCACTTGAAGTTGTTTTCCAAAACCTCTTCCATAACGCAAAATAAATTGCTTATTTTATTTAGTTATTAGGAGGGAAGGTTTAATCACATTCAATGGTGTTCAGGGCTTACTTCTGGCTCTGTGTTTACATATGGTGGCCAGGGTTCAAATGGGGGTCAGCCATCTGCCAGAGAAGTACTAATTTAAGCAATTTCCTTAAGAACTACTTCTTTTTTGGGGGTGGAGCTTTCTTCTGGCTCAACACCCATGAATCACTCCTGGTGGGGCACAGGAGACCAAATGGGATTAAACCCCAGTCAGCTGTGTGCAGGACAATCATTATATCCATTGTACTATTGCTCCGGTCTCCAAAGAGCTGCTTCTTAATCTTTAAAAGTTTTGCAACAGTTGTTAAAAACTGGGAAAAGTGTTAAATTTTTTTCAAACTCTAAATATGCTTAAGACCACTTTGATTCATTTTATCCACGTGGGCTCCTTAATGAGGTAGCAACCTGCAACTATTGCATAGATGCTAGAATCTAAGATTCCCTAAAGAAATAAAAATTAATGATGTAAGCTAATGTTTAAAATGATAAAGAATCACAATAGATTGTGTGCTTTGAAACTACAGAGGATAAGATGCTCTTTTGCCTAATAAATGCACAAGAATCTAAAAGCCCTCTGAAAATCTTCAGGATAAAAAGGAACAAAAGAAAAATAGCTCATCACTCATTTCGATAGCCAAGAGGAGTGATGGAAAATGCATAATTTATCAAAGTTAGGAAGGTGATGTTGAGAATCTACCTTTGTTTCTAAGTCCAATTTTCTTCAAGAAGAATGAAACTGCATTTCTCGTGACCTCGTCAGACTGTGTGAGCACCTTGACAGCCAAGAAGTTATGACCCCTGCAAGCACACATGTGAGCACCATGGCAATTATAGCCGGTAACTTGTGTGACTCAACTGAAGAGTGTGAGCCCTGAGGGGAATGTGTGTGAGCATCACAATTAAAGGAGTACAGACCTCGGTGAGAACCACAGCCAAGTGTGGAGAATAGCCAGAGCAGGTATATACTCTGCTAAGCACACAGCTAATACTGTGTGAGTTTAGGTTCATGCAACCTCCACATCAACTTCAGCATCATCAACGAAGGAAAAAGAATAGGGAGGGAAATTATTATATATTAAGGTTTAAAATGAATTCCTTTACTAGTAATTTCTATAGATCTGTACTGTTTTTTCAGTGCCTGCTGTGGGCGGCTTACACTAAATTTTAGACTCTGCATTTCCAAATTTTTTTTTTAAATAGAAATCATGAAAGTGAGTTTACACAACAAATGTTAGTCTACCATTATTATACATGATAAAGAAAAAGAAAAATAACCTCATCAACATCAAGACATGTTTGTATCATTAATCCATTCCCCAATTTCTGGTTTCCAGAGTCTTATGCTCTTCATATTACAAAATTATGGATTCTTCTTACTAAACTTGTTCTTAGTAATTTTAACATAGTTCAGAATATATAATGTTATCCTCATGCTTCCGAAGTATAAACTGAATATTTTCTAAAATAGAGCACCATCTGTGTCATAAAAAAACTATAATATCACTGAAATAAAATGAATTATGCTTTTTGTCATACCAAAATTAAACAAATAAAATAAGAAAGATAGGGGCTGGAGCAATAGTACAGCATGTAGGGTGTTTGCCTTGCACGCGGCTGACCCGGGTTTGATTGGTTCTCAGAATCCCATATGGTCCCCAGATCACCTACAGAAGTAATTCCTGAGTGCAAAGCCAGGAGTAACCCCTGTGCAATGCTGGGTGTGACCCAAAAAACAAAAATAAATAAATAAATAAATAAATAAATAAATAAATAAATAAATAAAATGACAAAGATATTAAGAGGATTCTAAGATATCTGTAATGTTAAAAAATATAAATAACCTATGGTATAAAATAAAGTGTCCAGGAAAATTTTCAAATGTATTTCATAAATAAAACACCACAAATGTATTAAAATGTACAGGAACGTATAACAACACACAAAATACTTCTCATATATTCAACTATTTCTATACATGCAAATTCCTTAAATATCTCACTATCAAAACATAATCATAAATAAATGTTACTTGAATTTCTTATGTATATGAAATTGATTGACATATTAATGAACAATCTTCGTCAAGGAGAATTCCACACTCAATATATTTCAATAGTGAGAAAAACAAGACGGTTAAGAAGGAATGAATGCCAAACCTATTCAATCTCACTCTGAAAATAAAAGAAGCATTTTCTAATTCTTTTTTGAGGGTAGGATTACCCTAATACCAAGCCAGGCTAAGACATAATTAAAAACTGAAAATGCAAGCTAATATTTGTCACAAACATCTATGCAATAAAACTTAATAAACTAGCTAATTAAATACAGTAATATAGAGAAGTTTAATTATTATGACCAATGGGATTTATCCTATGAACATAAGCTTACTTGAACATTTGTGAGTAAAAATGTAATTTACCATATTAACAAACTAAAGAAGAAAAAGCACAAAATGTTTAAAACTTGGGAGAGGAGCATTTTATAAGACTTAACATCCATTCACAAGAGAAAAATCCACAAGCAAAAAATGTAGCACTTTAAGACTCAACTTTGTCCTCAGCCTTCTTAGTTCTCAGAAATCCTGATCAGTGTAAACAAGGTACTGGAGAAAAATGAATGAATCTATCATCTTTTATATGATTGTCTCAATAGAAAATCACAGGAAATTTTTAAACCTTAAAACTAATGAGTGTAATCATGAAAGTTTGTAACTATATCTCACAGTGATCCAATAAAACTTCTTTAAAAAACAAACAATACTTCGATAAAGATAGTGATTTCATGTAAACATTTTATTCAAGGAAATGAAAGATACTATCACTGTATCACTATATCACTGTCATCCCATTGTTCATTGAGATGCTCAAGCAGGCACCAGTAACATCTCCATTCATCCCTGTTGAGTGCTAGTGTTGCCAGATGACATACTGGCAGCTCTTTCAGGGTCAGGGGAATGAGGACAATCATTGTTACTGATTTTGGCATATCGAGTACGCCATTGGTAGCTTGCCAGGCTCTGCCGTGCCAGCGGGATACTCTCAGTAGCTTGCTGGACTCTCCAAGAGGGATAGAGGCTTTTCAGGCGGCCTCTAATCACCTTTATAGGTGTTCCCAGTCAAGCATATATATATATTTCCTCTATGATTTGTTGCCTACTGTCTGATCCCCATCAAATATGGTGTGGTAATTATGGAAAGTGAGTAGGGAGTGTCTTATGATGTGTCATTTGGTCACGAAAACTAATATAAAAATAAATAATATTTGCTTAGCAAAGTAAAAAAAAACTAATGAGTGCTTAAATGAGAATTTCAGGACATAAGTATACAAACTATTTTTTAAAAAATAAATCAAAATCCAGTTGAAATTTTATTTGCTAACAGTGACCATCTGAAAATTAAGAATTTTTAAAGGCTATATTATAATAGAACTCAAAAATAAAAATGCATTAAAATGTATCAAAATATTTGAAGGTTTTCAATGTTAAAGATTATAAAACACTGAATACATGAATCAAATATCTAAATAAAGACAAAGTTCATACGTTGAAAATTTCAATATTTTTAAGATGTTAAGTATCCCCAACTTGATATACAGATTCAATATAATTCCAGTCAATATCCTTTTTTTTTAACTTTTTATTAAATCACCATGTGGAAAGTTACAAAGTTCTCAGGTTTATGTCTCAGTTATACAATATTCAAACACCCATCCCTTCACCAGTGCCCATAGTCCACCACCAAAAACCCCAGTATACCCCCCGCCCCCACCCCCTACCCCCTACTGTATAACTAATGAATTTCACTTCATTTGCTCTTTACCTTGATTACATTCCATATTTTAACACAAAACTCACTATAGTTGTTGGAGTTTCCACCCAAGAGAGACAGACCTACTACCAAGGAAGCATTTGATAATTAGTTTTCCATTGCTGGGAATGAAGAGATATGGAGCCCCACTGCTACAAGTACATAATTCTTCTTCTTCTTCTTTTTTTTCCTTTTTCCTTTTCCCTTTTTTTTTTTCACCCTCATCCCCCATCCCGCACCTCATAGTATGGTGTACGCCACACCGCAATGGCCGGCGTGGGGCTTTTGCTTAGTTTACAGTCCAGAGAGGTGGCTGCTACATTAATAACCTTCAATATTTCAACAAAAACTTACTGTTATTATTTGGAGTTCCCCCCCCAAGTCAGACCTGTTCAAAAGGAACAGTTTCACATAGCTGACAATTATAGATGTTAAGTCGCATGGACGCGCGATTTCTGGATTTCTGTATAAAGTCTAGGGAAAATTCTACCAGAAATTGCATATCCCAGTTTGCAGTCCCAGTGCATTGCTATTAGAAGCTGCGCTGGATGCCCGAAAGTGTTAGGTCTCTGGAATCAAAGTCTTTAGACGCAGAGGGTCCCTCCAGTCAATATCCTTGCAGGATTCCTTGTAATTATCTACAAGATAATTCTAAATAGTAGATAACACTGTAGCACTATTGTTCCTTTGTTTATCGATTTGCTCGAGCGGGCACCAGTAGCGTCTCCATTGTTAGACTTGTTGTTACTGTTTTTGGCATATGGAATACGCCACGGGTAGCTTGCCAGGCTCTGCCATGTGGGCGGGATATTCTCGGTAGCTTGCCGGGCTCTCCGAGAGGGATGGAGGAATCAATCCTGGGTCGGCCATGTGCAAGGCAAACGCTCTACCTCCTATGCTATCGCTCCAGCCCCAATAGCATATTATTTATAATAATTTATATAACTTATAACATTATAAGTTATGCTAAGTTAAAATTGAGTGAAGGACAATGGTAGGTGGGCATGTACCTAAATGCTAAGAACAGATATGTTAGATTTTCCATGTATAATGTACATATGGTGGTTGTATATTTACTAAAGGGTAGCAGTGCACTCTCTCCTGCCTCTGGTGTTCAGTGGTCTCGGGCTGCTTCCCCCACCCTGGGGAGGCAGATGGCGATGAGTAGGTGAAGGAAGAAACGAGGGGTAGGCTGGTCGGTTCCCATTGCAGTTTATTCCAATCTCCTCTCCATTCTCCCCTAATTCCCCTTCTGCTTCTTTCTCTGGATCCCCCTTCATTCTCCTTGCTCCCCCTAAATTAGTAGATAAGCAAAGAAACTGTAGTGCTAAATTCTGACAAGGAAGATTACAGCTAGGAAACTAAACCTAAAATCTGATTTTAACACATTATTAAAGCTTCAGAAGTCAAGAGAGGGTGGTATTAAAGAAGGGTTAGAATTAGATAAATGAAGCTAAGTGGAAAGTTCAGAAATCGACTGCATGAATATCAATTTTCCTCTAATAAAGTTACAAAAGTAATTCAATAGAGAAAGAGCACAAACAGTGCTTTAAAAATTGTAAGTTCATAGTCATGAAAAGAGACTCAAAGTACACCTCACATCTTATATAAAAATGAACTTGAAATGGATCATAATCTAAGAATGAAACAAAAATAATACCTTTGGGAAAGGAATGTAGAAGGAAAAAAATTGTTATGACCTTTGGTTAAAAACAAGGTGTTCTTTTTTATTTTTTGGTGAGGGTCAGACCTCCACAGCAGTGCTTTGGGGCTCACGGATCACTCCCACGTACCACTCCAACTCCTAAAGGTGTGGTTCTGACAATTCAGTGGTAAATCTTGGAGATACAATGCGGCTTGGGTCCAGCAGTGGTGGGGGCCACTAGGATCACCCAGGCCATGCTAAGGGACCCTCAAGGTCATACCCATTATGTTTAGGGACCACCAAGCCACACTCAGTGGTGCTCAGGGATCAGTAGGGTTCCACCCAGCAGTGCTGGTGTGCGTTAGGGAATATGATGTCAGGAAAATAACTCAGAATCTCTAGCATGCAAGACATGAGTTTATGTTTATTGAGTCCTCTCTCTCCAGTCCCTCTGCAAGGTATCTTTAAACAATGTCAAAATTAATATATCCATAAGAGAAAATATTGTTAAGTTGAACTTCATTTAAAAAAAACAAAAACTTGGGCTGAAGCAATAGCACAGCGGGTAGGGCGTTTGCCTTGCATGCGGCCGACCCAGGTGCAATTCCCAGTGTCCTATATGGTCCCCTGAGCACCGACAGGGGTAATTCCTGAGTTCAGAGCCAGGAGTAACCCCTGTGCATCGCCAGGTGTGACCCCAAAAAGCAAAAAAAAATTTTCTTGTATTTTAAAAAAGAAGAAAAAGGAAAAAGAATGGAGAAGATGAAGAAGAGGATGAAGAGAAAGAAGAGAAAGAAGAGGACCAGAGTATTTGGTAAATGGGTTAAGGCATTTGCCTTGCATCCAGCCAATCCTGATTTGAATCCCCAGCACCACATAAAGTACCCTAAGAATGTTCAGGGGTTTCCTAAGCACGGAGTCGGGAACAGGCCTTGAGCACCACCAACTAGTACCTAAAACAAAGAAAAGTGCTAAGGTAATATAAATGCATCTTTTTTTTCAGGCAAAAATTTATTAAATTCTGTTAAATTCCACTTTGTACTTTTAACCTAATTTTTCTTTATTAATTTGAGTCATGCAAGGATGTGTGTGTGTGTGTGTGTGTGTGTGTGTGTGTGTGTGTGTGTGTTTAAACCATCCTTAGAAGTGGGAAACATACACTGGTGAAGGGACAGGTGTTGGAATATTATATGACTGAAATCCAATTGTGAACAACTTTTTAACCATGTATCTCACTGTGATTCAATGAAAAAATATTGATTTAATTAACACAAAAAACACCTTTCATCACAGTGCCACTAAAACTGTAACTAGATTTATTATACTTCCAAAAACCTTATTGTGGAACTGAAACAAATTTGCTTTTCTGGGTTCAAACATAGAATGCTATCAAAAAGGAAAAGTCTGATAAAATGTGCTGTCCAGAGGAAAATAAATGCAGCTTCTGTGGATTATGTCAGTGGCAGGAAAGAAGGAAGAAGAAAGAGCATATTTTTAAAAATCAGATATTTAACTGGACAACAGCGCTAGCACAAAAAAGGTACTCTGTAAAATTTGCAAAGAAGATCTCACTAAATCTTGGAACCTAGAGATAATTTTGGTTTTGGGGTCCATAGCTAGTGGTCACTCAACTCAGTTATCACATGGTCCCTGAAACTTCTCTAGGTGCAGCCATGGAGTCTTCTGAGCATAGATATATATGGTCCTAGAGGTTCCCAGCACAAGGGGTGAACAGAATCATTAAGGAGCACTGTTTCACAGCAACTCAAAGACACATTCCAACAAAGAACCATGTAAAGAGCCTTCACAGGAAAGAGGCATCCTAAGTCACTTCTTACTTTATCTCCAGATCAAACAAAAGTGAGCACAATACAGGACACACTATCATAACTTCAGACCTAAGGACACTCATTTTGCTCCATTTCCCTTTCACCTTTTTACTCTGGCATATATCTCTAGTCCAACAGCAGAGTGACTGTTGACTTTGACTTTTAACACAAATATGTTCACCCTCCAAGAACAGAGAGAGTTGACACTAATCAAGAACAGATATACTATTTAGGATACCAACTGTATTAAGAGAGTCTGTCCAACTCTGCAAACTAGAGGAGGTTCTCCGACAACAATGAGATATCATCTCACACCACAGAGACTGGCCCACATCCAAAAAACAAAAGCAACCGGTGTTGGCCTGGATGTGGGGAGAAAGGGACTCTCCTTCACTGCTGGTGGGAATTCCAATTGGTTCAGCCCTTTTGGAAAACAATATGGACAATTCTCAAAAAATTAGAAATTGAGTTCCCATTTTGACCCAGCAATATTACTCCTGGGAATATATCCCGGAGAGGCAAAAAGGTATAGTAGAGATGACATCTGCATTTCTATGTTCATTGCAGAACTGTTTACAATAGCCAAAATCTGGGAAAGACCAGAGTGCTCAAAAACAGAGGACTGGTTAAAGAAACTTTGGTACATCTACACAATGGAATACTATGACTATGCAGCTGTTAGAAAAGAAGAGGTCATGAAATTTGCATATAAGTGGATCAACATGGAAAGTATCATGTTGAGTGAAATGAATCAGAAAGAAAGAGACAGACATAGAAAGATCGCATGCATATGTGGATTATAAAGTAGCAGAATGGGACACTAATACCCAAGAGTAGTAGAGATAAGAACCCAGAAGTTCTGCCCCACAGCTTGGAAACTGGCCTCACATGCTGGGGGAAAAGGCAGCAGAGACAGAGAAGGGAACACCTAGTAGAGAATGTTGGGAGGACCCACTCGGGTTAAAAGTTGCATACCAAAAGTAGACTATAGACTGAACATAAAGGCCACTCAATACCTCTATTGCAAACTACAACATCCAACAGGAGAGAGAACAAAGGGGAATGCCTTGCCGCAGAGGCAGGATGGGGTGGTGGGGGTTGGGATGGGGGTGGTGGGAGGGATACTGGGATCAGTGATAGAGGAGAATGAGCACTGGTGGAGGGGTATAAACTAAATGCAAACATGAAAGTTCATAAATTTGTAACTGTACCCCATGGTGATTCACAAATAAAAATTAAAAAGAAAAGAAGAGGTTTTCCAATAACTCCAAACTACCAGTTGGACTGGAACAAACTCATAAACTTCAATTTTTCTCTACACCATGTATTGTCTGTGGGAATAACATTCTACTTCTAAAGAGAGACTAACCTCTCCACAGAATATTTTTTAAACTACAAATATTAACTTGACAGTCTTCAGAAAATAGTGCTCTTATTTACCCTATAGGCTTTGTCAAGCTTAATTTAATACCCTAAAATTGTGTCTTATTTGCACTTACCCCTTTGGGCCTTCTAGATATATCTTATCCCCTGTCCACCAGAATCTTCTTATTGTAAAATTATCAGACTTATAAGCCTTAGGAAGAAATTTTGCCTTAGGGAGCCATACTGCTATGATGAAGTTGTTCTGAAAAAATGGTCTCCGTATGTATTTTATCAATCCTGAAATACCTCTCTTGTGAATTACACTGGGTAGCACTAGCCTTTATTAGAGAACTGAAATGTACTGCTAACCTCCAGGTATAATAGAAAATAATCATCTTTTCCCATTTAATGTTCTTCAACAAATCAATCCCAAACTTTAAAATCTGGAAGTCATACCTTTAAATACGAATATATGTCACAATCATGTGCTTGCCTTTAGACTGAAGTTTCTCTAAAATTCTTCTCTGATTCCTGAAGTTTAGTTATCATAGATTCATAATTTGATGCTATAATCAATGCAAAAGTACCTTGTAGAACAAATAGTTTATTCTAACAGTTTTTTTTGTTTGTTTGTTTTTTTGCTTTTTGGGTCACACCCAGCGATGCACAGGGGTCACTCCTGGCTCTGCACTCAGGAATTACCCCTGGCGGTGCTCAGGGGACCATAAGGGATGCTGGGAATAGAACCTGGGTCGGCCATGTGCAAGGCAAACACCCTACCTGCTGTGCTATCACTCCAGCCCCTCATTTCTTTTTTAATTTGCTTTTTAGGAGTAGGAAGAACTTGCTGAAATTGAACTAAAAGGCAGCATGAGACTAAAGGGTCCAAGTTAAAAAGTTATTTATATCAATGCTGCCACTTCTTAAATAGATTTTTATGTGAACATTGTTATATGTTAGGGAATTTATAGTCATCACAACCTGTGATAGTTATGTTACATAAATATTTTGAGTTCATATTGTCAAAAAGACATTAAACTCTGGGAATTAATTATAATCTAAAGTTGATACATTCATATAGCAAATGAATTCTTAAAGCCAAGTCAGTTTCATTTTTATCTTTAGTGTTTGTAAAATGTCCTAGAAAACTACCCTAATGAGATACATTTAGGGTGACAAAATTAGAAACATAGAGCTGATGAATCTTTAGTTTATTAAGGCATTCTATCTGGAGATCACATCAAAACATTCATCAATTTTATTTTTATTTGCTGTTGTTGCTGCTGCTTTGGGGCCACACCTGTAGGCTCTCAGAGGCCATGACAAGCAGGACTACAGCCCAGGGCTTCAGAAAAGCAAGGCATGTACTCTAGCACTTGAACAGCATCCTTCAATTTTAATTATGTTTTAAATAAAGAAAAATACCTATAGTAAGCATATGTGGTGGACTAAAAGTATTTTTAAACTCTCCATGTGGAGAACAGCCATAAAACTTTATAAAATATTAAAAATAAACTGCCTCATTTTAGTGCATGTTTGTATTCCCTTTAAAATAAGAAATGTCTTCAGTGGTAAGGAACAAAAAGGAAAATTTGCATTCAGAGAGCTAGAAGAATGCTGAAGTGACCAGAAAGATCTCTCCTGGGCTAGGGATAAAGGGGTAAAAGATAAAACCTTAGGGACTAAGTTGGTTGGAAGATCAAAGTGAATACCTCCAAATAAAGGTCAAGTGAATACATTCAAATGAAGGGAGGATTCTGGAAGAGTTCAGAACCTTGACAAAACGTGCTAAGCTAAAACCTGGTCTCAGAAAAGAAAATAAATAGAGTGTCCTCTCTACATCTTCATTTAGAACCAGAAAAAAAAGTGGTGCAGCCTACTGGCTCTTATTCTAGATAAGAGTAGGCAGGGGTCCTGGGATTGCACAGGGGTGCACACTTTGCATTTCCCAGATCCGGGTTTCTTCCCCGACACTGATGGCTCCTTAAGCTTAGCTCAGAGAGCCCTGGTAGTCTCTAGCATCACAAAGTCTGACCTGCACATCATACACATGCTCTTAAATTCAATCAGCTGCTTGGCAGAGTATCACAGAGTGGCCTCCCAACAACTGCTTTGAACTACATTCCCCCACTCCCCCTATATAAAATAGAGTAGCACTGAATCCAAGATTAACCTGAGCAAAATTATTGAACTAATAACAACAACAACAACAATAATAATAATAATGATAATAATGAAGTAATAATAGGTGGGTTGGATTAAAAAACACAGAATTTAAAATACCACCAAATTTGGGGCTGGAGCGATAGCACAGCGGGTAGGGCGTTTGCCTTGCACGCGGCCCACCCGGGTTCTAATCCCAGCATCCCATATGGTCCCCTGAGCACCGCCAGGGGTGATTCCTGAGTGCAGACCCAGGAGTAACCTCTGTGCATTGCCGGGTGTGACCCAAAAAGCAAAATAAATAAATAAATAATAAAATAGAATAAAAGACCACCAAATTCATGTTGCTTTCTCTCCTTTTTGTCCCAGGATCCCAGAACCTTCAAAACATAAAAAATATGTACAACAAAGTTCTAGAGAACCTCAAGTTCAGTCTTGAAAAGGAAAGAAATCTAACATTCAGAGAAAGTGGTAGTTATGGGAGGTAGATAAGAATCTACACACACACACACACACACACAAACACAAACACACACAAACACACACACAGACACACTTGTCCCGTCACTCTTGCCCCCCCCCAATGCCAGCTCTTTTCACTGTGCTCTCATATCCCAGCTCTCAGGAGATTGCATGCTAGTGTAATGGGGGGAAAAATCAAAACTGACTGTAGCAAGGGTCAAGAGGTGCCTTGAAAGTGAGAAATAGTCTTTCTGTCCAATTGGAGGAGGTCAGAAAAGGATGATAAAGACCAGCGAGTCTTGCATCTTCTCTTCCTCTGTCTGTCCACATGACCCCAGACATGGCAGGGGAACGGAGAAGGTGAGCAACACAGCAGGATTAAGTTCTAGGACAGAAGCCTGAGAAACTACTAGAGAATCTTTTGGGAAATTAGTAAACTAAGGGAACTGCCTTAACCAGAGGAAAAGACCCTCTTTTCCTATAGAAAAGGTAAAAGTAAATATCACAAAAAGATGTGTAAATGTTGAAAACCTTACTTTCAGGTTAGATAGGATACGTTCATCACTTCACTAGGCAGTAAGTTAAATATCAATACTTCTGTATTTTTTAATAATTTGTATTATGAGATATAATATAGACATAATGTTTTTGACATGTTTAGGCTTATGGTAGTTTAGAAAAAGAAGTTAAAATATTACAAATCACATAAGAATGTATATTCATGACTGCAAATATAAATTTCATGCTGGACCTAGAAAATGTGAAGGGTAGGAAATTTTAAATCCAGGTTTCTAGCCTCCACTGTCTGCTCAGCTTATATAAATCATTTCATACTTGAGCTGCTCAATTCGTTTCTAATCAACTAACTAAATGAGATTCAATATCCCAAAGATATGATAGCGCATTCTATAATTCATTTATACCAAATGATGATTAGATTTTATTTTTTTATAGAATCTGAATATTTATAGGGTATGAGTTTGAATTCTTTACAAAAATATGACAAAACAAAATTCAAATGATTCTAACATTAATGTCCATCAATAAAGTTTTATTAAAACTCTTTTCAGCTCACTATTAATACATTGTCTATGTGCCTGTGCTGTTACAGCAGAGTTGAGTGCATCTAAAGGGCTTGTATGAGGCACTGTACTTATATCTCTGCTCCATGGACAACTCATAATAGCATAGTTATAAATAGGCAGCTCCTCCAAAGCCATACATATTCCACTGGCATATTTTATTTTTTATTAATGCATGCATAACTATCAGGTAAAAACTATAAAGGAAAAGAGGACTTTACAGTCCTCTTTACAGTCTTAAACTGTGGATTCTTTGTCATTGGATTAGGCCATTAGGCACTGTATTTATTATACAACTATGCTATTGCTGTGTTAAGAGATTATTATATATTGACAACCACAATTATTATAACATTGATTGCAGCAGAATAAAAAGTGTCATGAGAAAACAAACATCTTGAGGCTAGTAGCCATTCTGTAAGAATAGCTGTTCTAAATCAAAGACATTAAGAGAGAAATCAAGATCAATTTTATTAAAAATGGAAATGATTTAGAGTGCTTTTCTGGGATTTGATGAATTGAGGGAATTTATCAATACTACTTATTTTTTTTAATGTAAATGCTGAGTTTGAAGTTAATAAAACTTATTAACTGTAAAGAAACAATTGAGTGGAACAACTACAGATAAAAATGGTGGGGTTTTATTTGCAATTTTTATATATTTTACTTTCATAAAGTAGTTCACAATAGTTCATTGCAGATAATGCTCAAACACCAATCCCACCAATGAGTACCTTTTCACGACAATAAGAGGGAAGTGTGTGAAGGTTGTTGTTTGTTGTTATATTTCATTCTAGAGCTGTTTAAGCCCATATATAAGAGAATACAAGCAAGTATGTTAAAACTGAACAAATGTGTGCTACTTTTGGTACAAGATCTCACGCTCCAGGAAATTTTGCATTGCTGTCTTCTAGGAGCTTTGTTTTATAGTCTCTGGGTCTTGGCCATTGATGAGATTACTTGGCACCAGGGGCAGTTTGTGGGTGTGACTGCCAAGTTACTGGAAAACTGGGGAGTTGGAGGGAGGAGTCCCAGTCTGATCTTAGCGGGTTTGGAGATCTCAGTCACGGGCCCCCATATTGGGTTTTCTGCCCATTCCCACATGGGTGAGGTTCATCCAAGCATGTGACCTTGAGCATGGCAGAGATTGGGTTCTGGAGGTTTTTGGCTACTGGGGCTCTGCTTAGGGCAGGGAGGGAAACTCAATCCACCCTCACCCCCTCTAAGGTACCCCAGTGAAGACAGCCTGGTGTAAAGTCAGAATATTCTGCAGGTAAAAATGTTTTAAGTGAAGTTCAGAAAGTGAATTCAAAACGATCTGAAATGGAATCTGCTGATATGTGCCAAAATTGACAGTGACAGCATGTTTAGA
Organism: Sorex araneus; assembly: GCF_027595985.1. NCBI lineage: Eukaryota > Metazoa > Chordata > Mammalia > Eulipotyphla > Soricidae > Sorex > Sorex araneus. Next base: position 83,984,147 of record NC_073305.1, read on the forward strand.
GAAAAAAATATTTAGTTAAACAAACTAACAAACTTATCAAAATTTCAGATATTTAATGACTATTGTTATATGTTCTACTATTCTAATGTGCAGTAATATTTTACAGAAAAAATTTAATTTGTCATTTGATACTGAACCTGTTGTATCAGCAATAAATTTCATTCATTTGGAGGAATTTAATAACCACCAGTTTGATAAATTTCTATTAGGAATAGAAACTGAATATTCTAATTTGCTCTGATTTAATAACAATTTGATAGAACAACAGTTTTATTGCAATTAAAAATGTTTAAGCAATTTTTTAAAAATATTGCTAAATTTAAACTACTGTAAACCACTGTTTTTAAAGCATTGAATTGATTTGGAAAATTAATTTTTGCTCTAGATTTTAAAAAGTTTTCTTGCAGAACTTTTCTTCTGAAAACCTATACTTAAGACTTGAAGGAGGACCTTCCACCCATCCTTCTAAAGCTCTCCAAAGAAATGGAAGAAACACGACTCTTGCAGTATAGTTTCAATAGGCCCAACATTATCTTGATACCAAATGCTGATAGGGACAACAATAAAAAGAATATTTCAGACCAGTATCCCTCATGAACACAGATGCAAAGATCCTCAATAAAATCTTTATGAACGGAATATAACAATGTGTTAAATGGGTCATACATAATAATCAGTGGCATTCATCTTAGGTTTTCAAGGATGAAAGGCTCAATATATATAAATCAATTCATTTATCGCTTCTCAGCCTTTTGGCTAAGACCAAGTGTTGTATAAATCAATTCATCTAATACACCACATCAATAAAAGAAAAGACAAAATCTACATGATCATTTCCACAGATTTAGAGAAATCTCCAACAACTCTGTGGATGAAAGCCCTCAGTGAGATAAGGGTTTATGAAACTTAATAATAAAAGACATAATGCACCAAATCTTCCTTAATGAAAGACTGAAATCATGTCCTCTAAGATCAGACAAAAGACAAGGATGTTCACATTCACCCCTACCATTCAATAAAGTCCTGGAAGTTCATGCCATAGAAAAGACTCAAGGGGGACTGGAGAGATGATACAAGGCTTACGGTGCTTTCCTTGCATTAAGCTGACTCCAGTTTCATTAATGGCCCCACACATGGCCAACTGAGCACTTGCCAAAACTAACCCTGAGTGCAGATGGAGGAGTATCTCTTGATCATTTCAGGGTGTGGCCCAATAAGCTCCCACAACTCACCCTCACCCACACCCCTCATAGGAAAAGCAAAGAAAAATATCAGGATAGACTGGCCAGACCCCACTGTCTAGAGACTGAGCACCACAGAGAAACTAATCTGCTAAATACTTCGAGTCCAACGATCTTTGTGGCTGAAAACGTTGGGCCTTCTCTAGTCTCGTAGTCAGGATGACCAAGTTCTCTAGCCACCATGCTTCTGGAAGACCTGGCAGTCATGCCCACATTTCACTGCCACCATGTAAACTCAACTACTGGCCTTGTTCCAGAGACACAAAAAAGAATCTCAAAAGAGATCATCTAGTTGCAAAAATTTTTTGGACACCTATTCCTGTCTGAGACCTCTGGGTGATTTTGGAGGCGTGGTGTGGGGGCAGGCTCTCACCCAAACAAAGCCCTGGTAGTCACACCCACACCCCAAACCTGTTGCCATACCTCAAGCAGGACTGCCAGTTAAATATTTTGAATTTTCTGGAGCAACATCTCCAAAACCTACAACACTTTCATCACATTAGGAGCACATCAGATTGAATAGATGTAATGCAGAAGACAACCAATGTTTTGTTCATAAAAATATTAAAACAGAAGACTTAACCTGTAACAATAACTTAGTAATCCTTCAGAAAAGGATTTTATATTCCCATGGTGAGATACAACAATTTTTACAAGTTTTCTTCTATGGAAATACTTTTTTCACTCCATTAACCATAAATGGTAATAAGCAATATATAATAAATAACTGTGGGGCTTCTATAGGGGTAGATTTTAGGAATTATTGGGAAAACAGAAACAATGGTGTAAAGAGGGTAACAGTGGTGGTGGAATTGACTTTGGGATATTGAATGCCTGTAACAATTCTTTGCAAACCATGGTCTTTAAATAAAGTGAGCGGGCTGGGTGAGGAAGAAATCATGGAAGAAAAAAGAAACAAATAGATTTCAAATTGGTGAAGAAGTCAAACCATCACTCTTTGCAAATGACTGGGTTCTGTACATAGGCAACTATAAATTTGCCACTAAAAATTAAAACAGCTCCGAGAAACAATAAACATATAGAATAAAGCAGCTAACCACAAAATCAATTACAGAAATCTGTTGCATTCTTATGTGTTAAAAAAGATGTAAAAGAGAATGAAATTCCAGTTAAAAACTATTTCATTTATCACTGTATCCAAAAATACCCTGAAATAATTAATTCAGTTTAACAAAGGATATGAAACACCTGTTTACTGAAAATTATAAATCACTTCTAAAAGAAATAAAATGTATAAAGAAATGTTATTTCCCATATCCATGAATGGGAAGAATCAATATCATTAAAATGGCTATTTTGTCCAAAGTAATTTACACATGCAAAGTAATTTCCATCAAATATTCCATGGTATTTTTCAATATTATATACCAAATACTTCTAAAATTTGTAATAAACTGTAAAACTCCCAAAATAACCAAAGCAATCCTAAGAAAAATGATGGGAGGCACTACATTCCCAGACTTTAATATTTACTATAAAATTATAGTAATTCAAAATGCATGGTATAGGAACAAATACAGGCTTTCAGACCAATGGAACAGAATTTAGAAACCAGACATAAACATTCAGATGGATGGACAGTTAATTTACCTCTGCATGGTACATGAAGTGGAGTAAGGAGAGCATCTTCAACAATTATTATTGCAAAAACTAAATAGCTACATGCAAATATAAAATAAAATTTTATTTTTATTTTAAAAAATAAAAATAATTTTAAAAATAAAATAAAATTATATCCCTATCTTACACTCTTCACAAAAATAAATTAAAATGAATTAAGAAACCTGATATCAAACCCATTTCTATAAAATAATTTATGAAAATATAGTCAAGATTCTAGGGGCTTTTTGGAAAACAGTATGGACGATTCTCAAAAAACTAGAGGTTGAGCTCCCATTTGACCCAGCAATACCACTGCTGGGAATATATCCCAGAAAAGCCAAAAAGTATAGTCGAAGTGACATATGCACTTATATGCTCACCGCAGCACTGTTTACAATAGCCAGAATCTGGAAAAAACCCGAGTGCCCTAGAACAGATGACTGGTTGAAGAAACTCTGGTACATCTATACAATGGAATACTATGCAGCTGTTAGAAAAAATGAGGTCATGACGTTTGCATATAAGTGGATCAGCATGGAAAGTATTATGCTAAGTGAAATGAGTCAGAAAGAGAGAGACAGACATAGGAAGATTGCACTCATCTGTGGAGTATAGAATAACAGAGTAGGAGACTAACGCCCAAGAATATTAGAAATAAGTACCAGGAGATTGTTTCCATGGCTTAGAGGCTGGTCTCTCATTCTGGGTAACTCAGGGAAGGGACCACCAAGTAAAATGTGGTTGGAGGTCATGTGGGGGAAGGGTGACGCGGGCCGAATACAGACTAGAGACTGAACACAATGGCCACTCAACACCTTTATTGCAAACAACAACACCTAATCAGAGAGAGAGAACAAAAGGGAATTCCCTGCCATAGTGGCAGGGTGGGGTGGGGGGAGATGGGACTGGGGAGGGGGGGAGGGATGTTGGGTTTACTGGTGGTGGAGAATGGGCACTGGTGAAGGGATGGGTTATCAAACTTTGTATGGGGGAAACATGAGCACAAACATGTATGGATCTGTAACTGTACCCTCACGATGACTCTCTAATTAAAAATAAACTAATAAAAAAAATAAAAATTTTAAAAAAAAAGACTCTAGGGGCTATGCTTCTCAAACTTTCCCCAACTATGGTCATTTCAGACCTCGTTTTATACCTGTAGCCCTGCTTCCCAATCCCATCCTTCCAACCCACCTCTAGTCTTATGTTACGGCCCCCCACTTATGTAACTTTAAACTTATCCCTTTTGAACAATCTGTAGGTCCACACAGGGCAGCATATAGCTCTCAGTTGAGAAATATTGCTTTGCTTTATAGGAGCTTGCTCTCAGAGGAGTCTTCCTCTAATATGACTGCATTGACAAAGAAGACAAAATCAAAAATTAATAAATGGGGCAATATCAAACTTATCAAAATAAATATCAAAATAAAAATCTTCTGCATATTGAAAGAAAGAAATGGGGCCTAAAATCTAAAACACCCAGTGATTGGAAGAAAATATTTTCAGATTCCACATAGGACAAATATGTACAAAATATATTAGACACTTGAAACTCAAAAACAAGTGAACACACCATCAAACTCCCACAAAAAAAATGGGGAGAGGAGATACACAGACAATCACCAAAGATGACATAAAAGTGGTTAATGTGCATATGAATGGTCACCATATTAGCAAAGAAAAGCAAATCAGAATAACGAGATACTTCATGCCAGCAAGAATGGCCTATTTTTAAAGTTCCCTAACTATAAGTGTTGGCAGCATGGGACACATAGGAACTTTTAGTCACTCATGGTGAGACTATTTGGTTGCTTCAGCCTCTTTGGAAAGTGGTTTAAGAAATTTTCAAAATATAAGAAAAGAGATCCCCTTTGACTCTTCAAATGCATTCTTGGGCATATACCCCTGGAACACAAAAATGCTAATTCAAAAGACCATGTTCATCACAGAATCATTTATAATACCCAGGATCTGGAAATAAATCAAATGCCCAACACAAATGAGTGGATAAATATTTTAATATATACACAATGGATATATTAAATATACATTTTTATATATTCACTTATATAAAACATGAAATCTTACATGTTCACTTATGTATGAAAACATGAAATCTTACAGTTTACTGCAATGGAATCCAACTTGAATGGAATTGGAGGGAATCATGCTATGTGAAGTGAGTCATAAAGAAAAGGACAAACTCCAGATGTTCTGCTTAAATGTGGAGTTTAAGAAAACAAAGACAATACTCAACAGATGTCCAAATGGATAGCAAGACAAACAGGCAGAATCCGTTGACTTACTGAGAAGAAATTCATACAGATTAGCAGACAATGGATACTAAGGCAAGAGATGGATGATGGTGAAGATGCACTGACAATCAGCTACCAGTAATGGAAACTAACAAGAGAATGCAGAAAAAGGCACAGTCAAGCTGCCTGATTCATGGAGCAGTGGAGAGTCTAAGTGGAGGTAGAAAAGAGAAAAAGCATTTGGGTGTCTGTCTGTTTCTAGCATTGCTATAACTCATGCCTACTTGAGCCATTATATAAGGATTTGTAAACTAAGAGTTGTAACACCAAAGACATCTGTTTGGTTTACTATTCTTACATGCTGATCCAAGGACCTAGAAGTTAGCAAGTTCCTGTAACTGTCACTTTATTTAACAAGAACAACAAAGCAACAAAAATTGTAGTCCCTTTCTTTAAGGAAAAGCTATCAACATCCATCATAATCTACACTAAAATTTCTGTCACTACACATTCAGAGCTTTTCTGTTTAATGGGTAGTGACAAACTACAGTTCAGCCCCTATGGTATTTTTCCTTTAGTAAGTAAGAAATCAACACTCTCATATTTGAATTTGAAAATGTCATGAGTTTCCATTTGACTGTTTTTTGTTTTCACAATTCCATCTGCAACAGAAGGAGTTGAGAGTAGAAAAACAAACATTAAACTTCTTTTCAAGTTATCTTCTTCCCAAAGGACTGTTTTTAAATGAAATTTAGCAACCTAGAATTTTTGTCTATTGCAAAAGCTTTCCTCTTTAAGAGCACCACAGAGAAAATCAGCAAGGAATTAAAAGCATAAAAGAGCAAGTCATTCTATTGCTAATGAAACCAGAGATACTACTTTTGTGATTGAACTGAGAGGAATTTAAGAATCATCTCTACCCGGGGGGAGAGGGTGTTTGCAGGAGGGATACTGGGAACATTGGTGATGAGACAGGTGCACTGGTGGAGGGATGGGTGTTGAAACATTGTATGACTGAAACCCAACCATGAACAGCTTTGTAACCGTATTTCACAATAATTCAGTTTAAAAAAAAAATCCTTACCAGTCTTAATATTAACAGAATTAAGGAAAAGCAAATGTCTTTTTTTAATGGCAATATATTTAAATCTGATAAAGATAAATTCTCTATGTCAAGAAAAAATATTTACAAATATCAATCATAATGTAACTGTTCAAAGTTAATCAGGAATCCTACTTAATATAATAACATTGATAAGCAGAATGTCTTGCCCCCAAACCAGGCTGTCTTCACTGGGCCCCTCAGAGGGAGCGGGTTGAGTTTCCCTCCGCCCCAAGCAGAGTCCCGGCAGCCAAAGACCTCCAGAACCCTGTCACAGCCATCCTCAAGGCCACTCTCCACATCCTTGTACAAGCCTCACCCATGAGGGAACCTACAGAGGAACGCAGTTATGTGGGACCCGTGGCTGAGATCTCCAAGCCTGCTTGGATTAGGACTGAGCCTCCTCCAGCTAGATCTCCAGTTTTCCAGTAGCTTGGCCGTCACACCCAGAAACTGCTCCCGGTGCCATATAATCTCATCAATGGCCAAGATCCAGAGACTGTAAAACAAAGCTCCTGGAAGAGAGCAACACAATTTTTCCTGGGGCACGCAGTCACATTTGCGGCCACATAACCCCTTATACTCTAGCCCACTGATGTACCTAACGCAGCATACGTGTATTTGGTTTTAACATACTTGCTTGTATTCTCTTATATACGGGCTTAAATGGCCCCAGAATGAATGAAATCAACAACCTTTACACACTTTCCTCTTACTGTGGTGGGAAGATGCTTGCTGGTTGGGTGGGTGTTTGAATATTATCTGCAATGAACTATTGTGAATTACTTAATGAAAATAAAATGTATAAAATCGCAAAAAAACCCAAAAATTTTGATAATAAAATATTATTAAACATTTGACTTTTAAAGTGATCATTTGGCAAACTTTTCACTGAAAATAGCACATAAAACTGGGTAGCACTGTAGCACTGTCATCTTGTTGTTTATCGATTTGCTCGAGCAGGCACCAGTCACCATTGTGAAGCTTATTATTACTGTTTTGGACATTATCAAATACACCAATAGGAAGCTTTCTAGGCTCTGCCGTGTGGGCAGGATACTCTTGGTAGCTTGTCGGGCTCTCCGAGAGGGATGAAGGAATCAAACCCAGGTAGGCCATGTGCAAGGCAAACACCCTACCCGCTGTGCTATCACTCCAGTCCACATAAAACTGGGTACCAAGAGATGTTATGCATATTCTAATTCATTTTGTATTCAAATACTTAGCCTAGAAAATATAAAGTTAACTTTTAAGTGGTTAAGTAGACAAAAGGGAAAGTTAACAAAATCTAGCTTTGGTGTACAATGTTCTTGGAAGTGGAAACTAATTTTGTTAGAATCATTGTTAACTTATCTTAAACACATTTTTCTCTCCATTCTACTCATATATTTTTGATTTTACTATTAAAAATAATTTTCACATGCTCAAAGAAACAATGGTCATTTGTCATACTTCTAACTAGGGAGGTATAAGGCATATTCTACTGGAAATTTCTAAAATGCTTTGTATCATTGAGATAAACAATTTTTCTACTCACTCTTAATCTTTCATTCTCTAATCTCTGGAATGTAGTCAAGAATTAAAGTAGAAATCATGAAACCATAGAATAACAGTCATACCAGAGACAGTGAGAATGAAGCATAAGATTCAGGTAGGGTGCTTCTATCGCAGACCTAAATTACTTACCTCAATTACTCTTCATTTAACTCCTAGAAGCATTTTATTCATTTTATTACAGCATGTTCCATAAATTATATTTTTTAAATGCCATTCTTTTTTGTTAAGTCACTACAGTTGGGTTTCTATTGTATTTTGACAAATGCAATTCTTTGTTGATAACCAGTCTTAGTATAGCTGAGAAAAAGTGTAACAAGATCCTTGAATAAAAACAGTTACTCAAGTGGGCATTTATTCTATGTCTTGTGTCATATTAGTGGAAGAAAATTCTCTACGCACGAAAATCATGAGCTTCTAAAATGGCATTCTTTGTTAATTTTGTACAAAATACTATAGAATCCATTACCAGATAAGAGTGTCAGGGTAAATTATGTAAAATGAAACTGACTCCAAGAAGCTGTCTAAGATGCATGTCAGCCCAAAGAGTAGATGTAAATGCTGAGGAAGCATGAAAATGGTTCTTTTTAAAAATTTTTTAAATTTTATTGAATCACCATGAGATAGTTACAAGCTTTCATGTTTAGGTTACAATCTCACAATGATCAAACACCCATTGCTCCACCAGTGCAGATTCCCCACCACCAATATCCCAGGTATACCTCCCCTTTCCAACCCTCCCCCTGCCTCCATGGCAGACAATATTCCCCATACTCTCTCTCTACTTTTGGGCATTATGGCTTGCAGCACAGACACTGAGAGGTCATCGTGTTTGGTCCATTATCTACTTTCGGCATGCATCTCCCATCCCGACTGGTTCCTCCAGCCATCATTTTCTAAGTGATTCCTTCTCTATTCCATCTGCCTTCTCTCCTCCGCTCATGAAGCAGTCTTCCAGCTATGGGGCAATCCCCCTGGCCCTTGTATCTACTGTCCTTGGGTGTGAGCCTCATGTAATGCTACCCCACACTCCACAAATGAGTGCAGTCCTTCTATGTCTGTCCCTCTCTTTCTGACTCTTTTCACTTAGCAGGATACTCTCCATGTTTATCCATTTATAAGCAAATTTCATGACTTCATCTCTCCTGACAGCTGCATAGTATTCCATTGTGTAGATGTACCAAAGTTTCTTTAACCAGTCATCTGTTTTAGGGCACTCGGGTTGTTTCCATATTTTGGCTATTGTGAACAGGGCTGCAATAAATATATAGGTACAGATGTCATTTCTATTGTGCTCTTTTGCATCTTTGGGATATATTCCCAGAAATGCTATTGCAGGGTCATATGGAAGCTCAATTTCTAGTTCTTGAAGGACTGTCCATGTTGTTTTCCAGAAAAGCTGGACCAGTTGGCATTCCCACCAACAGTGAAGGAGCGTCCCTTTTTCCCCACATCCACGCCAGCACTGGTTGCTTTTGTTCTTTTGAATGTGTGCCAGTCTCTGTGGTGTGAGATGATATCTCATTGCTGTTTTTATTTGCATCTCCCTGATGACTAGTGATGTGGAGCATTTTTTCATGTGCCTTTTGGCCATTTGTATTTCTTTTTCGAAGAAACTTCTGTTCATTTCTTCTCCCCATTTTTTGATGGGGTTGGAGGTTTTTTCCTTATACAATTCTACAAGTATCTTGTATATCCTGGGTATTAATTCCTTATCAGATAGGTATTGGATAAATATTCTTTCCCATTCTGTGGGCTCTTTCTGTATTTTGGTCACTGTTTCTTTTCAAGTGCAGAAGCTTCTTAGTGTTATGTAGTTCCATTTGTTTATGTTGAAGCATGTAAATGGTTCTGGTTTCCATTCTTTTCATCCTTTTCCACTAAACTCTTCTTCAGTTAACTATGTTACTCTTTTCCCGTCTGGATCTCAAAGACTCTAAGAATATGTCTTAACGTCATTAGTAAATATGCATTCCAGAATTCCTGGGCATGTTGGTTGTAAATAACAATGGTTCCAATAGTTTGGACTTTCAGATGGATCTATTCTGATTTCTATTTCTAAATAAGATAGAATCAACCTTTATTATTACATTTCCAATGAGCGGTCTTTTTGTTTGTTTGGGGGCTTTTTTTAGCCTTTTTCTTATTTGCCACCCTATCACAGGAATCCTCTATTGCTAAGAAAGAATTGTAGTGACTCACCATTTACTCTTTGACGGAGAATACAATGAAGGGTGTGGGCTATTTTCCTTAATCTTTAACAAATAGTCTTCCCCAGATATTTAGTTTTAAATATTGCCTTGGAAGAGCATCCGGCAGTCTATAGACATCTAACCCAAGTTTTATACTATAAAACTTTTCTATTTATCAATATCATATTTTCTTCAACTCATAAGGCAAAATACTGCCACTTGAAACTCACTGTTTCTGAAAAAATGATTATAAGTATTTTTAAAAACTCATCTGTTTCAAAGAATGCTGATGAAAGCAATTAATTCCTTTTCATTGTTAATATTCCTAAACTTTTACATAGCTCATTATTAAACTGTTTCACAATAATGCATGAAAAATGTAAAACATAAGAAATCTCTTCAAATATGTCATATTTTCTTACTATTATGTTCATTCACTGTGATGCATGACTGATCTTCAGTAGTATAAAGAAAATCACCATGTCTTAAAAATCCAAGGGAGTGAAATTCTACCATCCCATTCCTCAACAGAGAATTTCAATATTACTGGGTCTAATAGCCTAACCAAAACACCAGCCCTGCATTTTCTCTTGCAATGTTGGATTTATAGCCATTTAAAAGGATTTGGAGCACAAGTGCACTAGTATCAAAATTTCTACCTAGTAGAGACACTATTGACATTAGCAAGCTCAAATAAGTGAACTCCAACTCAAATGTGTCTTTCATTTGGCTGTTACAGTGTTTTTGACTTGATTTTGAATGTTTTTATGCAAATCCAGCTCTCTCCATTTTGACATATCTGCCATTTTGAATTCTTATAAACTGATTTAAACAGCTCAATTATCGATAGGACTTTAAAGGCAATTAATGCTGTTCATAAAGCATTTGACATTTCAAGAACTCTGTCTGACAGAGCTTTAAGATTGGTTAATGATATTTAATTTTGGCAGTACAGAAAAAGCAAGTACGATTTTGTATTTTAGCTAAGAGGAAGCCTTCTAAAGAGGAATTTAGTTTGGTTATATCACTGTACCACTGTCATTGTACCTGGATTGGCCGCATGCAAGGCAAATGTTCTACCTGCTATCGGTCCAACCCATAGCTAAAAAAAAAATGTTGGTTATAATAGCTATCAAATTTAAATTTTTTTCTAAAGAACTCGGTATGACTTTTATGTGAAAGGATGTTTGGCTCTATAGTTCAAGGTAGTAAAATCTTGCAAACAATCTAGATAGGCATTTGTTGGAGAACAATTAAGAAATTATTGATAATTTTATCTGTATATTCATTTTATACATGTATATCATGCATAGATAAACCATATGGGTATACTGCTATTTACAGTGACAAGGAAAGTTCTTAAGGCACACTGATAAATAAGCAAGTTGTAAATCAATGTGTATATTGTCAACCCAGTTTATAGTTAATTAAAGTAAAAGGATACTTGAACATGTATAAAATGTATATATAATTTAAGAAAAATTTTAAAAATTTTAATCAATGTAGCTCTAAATTGCTTGAATCATTTATGATGAAGATAGAGTTATAAATCACATGTATTATCATAATAATGATGCCAGTATGGGGAGGAGGGGTCAGTATCCTCTGTAAAATAAATAAAATCCTGAAGGAATATCATTCATTAACAACCACTATCTAAATATGCATCCCTCTTGTCCTATATATTTGTTCCTTCTTGAAACATTCTCCTTGAATTATTACCTCATAGCTTCTTGACTTGCCTATTTTTTCTAAGCTTTCAGTTTTCACTCAAAGACTATCTTCTCACAAAAATGTTTGTTAATAAAATCCTATTATGCTGTTAAAGAAATCATATTCATTCTTCATTCTTATCATAGTTCACTATTGTATTTACTTGGTTTTTAACGGGTTTATATAAGGGAGTTTGGGGTCAAACCTTACAGTGCTCAAGGGTTACTCCCCCTCAATGCTCACAAGTCACTTCTGGGGATGCTCAACCCAAGGTTGGTGACCTACAGGCAAGTACCTTAGCTCCTGTATTATTTCTTCAGCCCTAATTATATATATTCAAGAAATAATGTTTTTTATATCCATCTCCTTCATAAGACTATAATCAGGACCCACAACTGTTTTTGCTTAACCTTACTTTTCTAATTCTTGAGCAATAGATATATGGTAGCACTGTAGCATTGTCATCCCATTGTTCATCAATTTGCTCAAGCGGGCACCAGTAATGTCTCCATTGTGAGACTTATTGTTACTGCTTTTGGCAGATTGAATATGCCACGGATAGCTTGCCAGGCTGTTCCATGCAGGCGAGATACTCTCGGTAGCTTGCCAGGCTCTCTGAGAGGGACGGAGGAATCAAACCTGGGTCGGCCACGTGCAAGGCAAACACCCTACCCGATGTGCTATTGCTCCAGTTGTAGTGATAAAAAAATTCATTGATGAATAACTTAAGAATTACTTTATTATTACTAAGCTTCTATTATCTGAAAGTATAGGCTAAGTCTGATTTTCTTTTATACAGTCATATAACATGGGCAAGAGAAAAAGTTTTAAAAAAATGGGTGGTCCTCACGATGCGCTGAAGATAGAAGCTAACCACCCACAAATACGGAAAATCAAATCAAACACCTGGAAATTAAACAATTCCATGTTGAACAATGAGTGGGTCAAGAAGGAAATCAAGGAAGAAATCAAAAGATACTTAGAAACAAATGAGAATGAAGACACGAGCTACCAAAACCTATGGGACGCAGCTAAAGCCGTGTTAAGGGGAAAATTTATAGCTCTCCAAGCATTCCTCAGGAAGGAAGAAAGGATCCACATAGATAGCTTGACTTCACGACTCAAGACCCTAGAAAAGGACCAGAGAAAGGACCCCAAACCAGACCGAAGGAAAGAAATAATAAAAATTAGAGCAGAAATTAATGACATCGAAACCAAAAAAACAATCCGAAAGATCAATGAAACAAAGAGTTGGTTCTTTGAGAAAATAAATAAGATTGATAAACCGCTAGCAAGTCTCACAAAGAAAGAAAGAGAGAAAACTCTAATAAATCGAATCAGAAATGAAAAGGGGGACATCATAACAGAAACCAGTGAGATTCAAAAGATCATTAGAGACTACTTTGAAAGTCTTTACGCCACAAAAAAGGAGAACCTAAAAGAAATGGATGGATTCCTTGATTCCTATAATCTCCCAACACTGAAGAAAGAAGACCTGGAATACCTGAATAGACCCATCAATGTTAAGGAAATTGAAACGGTAATCAAAAACCTCCCCAAAAACAAAAGCCCAGGCCCAGATGGTTTCACTGGCGAATTCTTCCAAACATTTAAAGAAGACATATTGCCTGTTTTCCTCAAACTTTTCCAGGAAATTGAAAAAACAGGAACTCTCCCAAACAGTTTCTATGAAGCACATATCTCCCTAATACCAAAAGCAAACAAAGACACCACTAAGAAAGAAAATTACAGACCAATTTCCCTGATGAACACCGATGCGAAGATCCTCAACAAAATACTAGCAAATAGGATCCAACAACTCATCAAAAAGATCATACATCACGACCAAGTGGGATTCATCCCAGGGATGCAAGGATGGTTTAACATTCGGAAATCAATCAACATAATCCAGCATATCAACAAAAGTAAAGATAAAAACCATATGATCATATCAATAGATGCAGAGAAAGCATTTGACAAGATCCAATATCCTTTCATGATGAAAACCCTCGCCAAAATGGGGTTTGGAGGAACTTTCCTCAAGATAGTCGAAGCCATCTATCACAAGCCTACGGCAAGCATTATCCTCAACGGGGAAAAACTAAGGGCCTTTCCTCTGAGATCAGGCACAAGACAAGGATGCCCACTCTCACCACTCCTCTTCAATATAGTACTGGAAGTACTTGCGATAGCTATTAGACAAGAAAAAGAGATTAAGGGCATCCAGATAGGAAGGGAAGAAATCAAACTCTCACTATTTGCAGACGACATGATACTATATCTAGAGAAGCCTAAAACCTCTACTAAGAAACTCTTAGAAACAATAGACTTATACAGTAAAGTTGCAGGCTACAAAATCAATACCCAAAAATCCATGGCCTTCATATATGCAAACAATGAGGCAGAGGAAAGGGACATGAAAAAAGCAATCCCATTCACAATCGTGCCCCAGAAAATCAGGTACCTCGGAATCAGCTTAACCAAGGAAGTAAAAGACCTTTACAAAGAAAACTACATAACGCTACTCCATGAAATCAAAGAGGACATGAGGAAATGGAAACATATACCCTGCTCGTGGATAGGGAGAATCAATGTTGTCAAAATGGCAATACTCCCTAAAGCATTATATAGATTCAATGCGATCCCTATAAGTATACCCATGACATTCTTCAAAGAAATGGATCAAGCAATCCTAAAATTCATATGGAATAACAAACGTCCAAGGATAGCTAAAACAATTCTTGGGAAAAAGATGATGGGAGGCATCACCATCCCCAACCTCAAACTTTACTACAAAGCAGTAACAATTAAAACAGCATGGTACTGGAACAAAGGCAGAGCCGTAGACCAATGGAACAGGGTGGAATATCCCTACACACAACCCCAAATGTATGACCATCTAATCTTTTATAAGGGAGCAAGAGATGTGAAGTGGAGCAAGGAAAGCCTCTTTAACAAATGGTGCTGGCACAACTGGACAACCACATGCAAAAAAATGGGTTTAGACCTTGACCTGACACCATGCACAAAAGTCAGATCAAAATGGATTAAAGACCTCAACATTAGACCACAAACCATAAGGTACATTGAAGACAAGGTCGGCGAAACCCTCCACGATATTGAAGATAAAGGTATCTTCAAAGGTGACACGGAACTAAGCAATCTAGTAAAAACAGAGATCAACAAATGGGACTACATTAAACTAAAAAGATTCTGCACCGCAAGAGATACAGTGACCAGAATACAAAGACTATCCACAGAATGGGAAAGGATATTTACACAATACCCATCAGATAAGGGGTTGATATCAATGGTATATAAAGCACTGGTTGAACTCTACAAGAAGAAAACATCCAACCCCATCAAAAAATGGGGCGAAGAAATGAACAGAAACTTTACCAAGGAAGAAATACGAATGGCCAAAAGGCACATGAAAAAGTGCTCTGCATCACTAATCATCAGAGAGATGCAGATCAAAACAACTTTGAGATACCACCTCACACCACAGAGACTAGCACGCATCCAAAAGAACAAAAGCAACCGCTGTTGGAGAGGATGTGGGGAGAAAGGGACCCTTCTTCACTGCTGGTGGGAATGCCGACTGGTTCAGCCCTTCTGGAAAACAATATGGACGACTCTCAAAAAATTAGATATTGAATTCCCATTTGACCCAGCAATACCACTGCTGGGAATATATCCCAGAGAGGCAAAAAAGTACAATCGAAACAGCATCTGCACATGTATGTTCATCGCAGCACTGTTTACAATAGCCAGAATCTGGAAAAAACCCGAATGCCCCAGAACGGATGACTGGTTGAGGAAACTTTGGTACATCTATACAATGGAATACTATGCAGCTGTTAGAAAAAAGGAGGTCAAGAATTTTGTAGTCAAGTGGATGGGCATGAAAAGTTTCATGCTGAGTGAAATGAGTCAGAAAGAGAGAGACAGACATAGAAAGATTGCACTCATCTATGGTATATAGAATAACAGAGTGGGAGACTAACACCCAAGAACTGTAGAAATAAGTACCAGGAGGTTGACTCCATGGCTTCGAGGCTGGCCTCACGTTCCGGGGAAAGGTCAACTCAGAGAAGCGATCACCAACTACATTGTAGTCGAAGGCCATGTGGGGGAAGGGAGTTGCGGGCTGAATGAGGGCTAGAGACTGAGCACAGCGGCCACTCAACACCTTTATTGCAAACCACAACAGCTAATTAGAGAGAGAGAACAGAAGGGAATGCCTTGCCACAGTGGCAGGGTGGGGTGGGGGGGAGATGGGATTGGGGAGGGTGGGAGGGACACTGGGTTTACGGGTGGTGGAGAATGGGCACTGGTGAAGGGATGGGTTCCAAACTTTGTATGAGGGAAGTATAAGCACAAAAGTGTATAAATCTGTAACTGTACCCTCACGGTGATTCTCTAATTAAAAATAAATAAATTTAAAAAAAAATAAAAAATAAATAAAAAAAATACTAAACTAAAAAAAAAAAATGGGTGGTCCAAAATTGTCAACTTTTTCTGTTCAAATCCCAAACTTTACATTTTCACAGGGTTCAACAAAGTAGCCCAGATATTTCAAATTAGCTTTGTGTATAGAGACTTGGTGTTAATAAATTTGCCCAATTTAGTCATTAATTCTTATTTGTTAAGCCTTCCGTTTTTTCAGACACAGGGTTTTTTGTTCAATCAGCCTTAGAATTAATGTAGCATTGCCTTTTATGTTCATTATCAACTACCAAAAGAAGGGTGAGGAACCTTTTCTTTCTCAGTTTTTAAAACTAGGCATTTCAATTCTTATAGTCTCATTCACTTTCTCCTCTTACTCGATTTTTCCACTAACTGCTCCCTACTCAATAAAGAGATGTGTTTTACTAAGCACATCTCCTTTGATTTGATTTTCCCAACTTCGTTCTTTTTCACTCCTGCTTATTGCACAATTTTACTTGCCTTTGATTTGAGCTGCCTTTTCATTACCTTTTCTCTAGCCTCTGCTCTATTTGACATTTTTTAAAGGTTGTATAATTACTAATAGTTAAACGTGTTAAATCTCAGAAATTGAGTGCCATTTCATATTATTCTGGGCAGGTCAGTGCATGAATTTTAAAGAAATGTCATTGATTCATTTTTGTCTTCTGTTTATTCTGTGTTAGATTGATTTTGTTTTTGTGGGGCTAGAGGGGCCACACTCAGTGGCTCTCACTGTCTACCTCTGACTCAGAGACCACATCTACTGGGGCTTGGGGAGCCTATATGGTGCCCTGCAAGGCAAGAGCCCTACCCACTGTACTATCTCTCCAGTTCAGGCCACCGATTCTTTTGTGGTAGAATCCCCATTTTTGCCTGCTCACTATTTGAAACTTACCCATATTACTGTAATGTTAGTGATTTCTCTTTATTAAAAAAGATATAATAGGGGGCCGGAGCAATAGCACAGTGGGTAGAGTGTTTGCCTTGCACTCGGCAGACCCGGGTTCAATTCCCGGCATCCCATATGGTCCCCCAAAACTGCTAGGAGTAATTCCTGAGTGCAGAGCCAGGAGTAACCCCTGAGCACCACCGGGTGTGTGTGACCCAAAAAGCAAACAAGCAAACATTTCTTTGTCCTTTGTAGGTATGTTTTTCGCCAGTAGTAATCTTTCCTTTGAAGGCCACTGAACCGGTAGTGTTAGTATCTCAAACTCTGAAAGATCTTTATGACTTTAAAAATTCTTTAGCAATTTGACTGCGTCAGAACTTTTATCTCCGATTCAGGTTTTATCATCAATTATCTAAAATAATCTATTAATTCAGGACTCCACTGATCAAACTTTTAAACAATTTTTTGGAAGCTAATGTGAATGATATATAAATACCAGAGAGAAAGCACAGGAGTTAAAATACTTGCCACTGGGGGCTGGAGCGATAGCACAGCGGGTAAGACGTTTGCCTTGCACGCGGCCGGCCCTGAGCACCGCCAGGGGCCTGAGTGCAGAGCCAGGAGTAACCCCTATGCATTGCCAGGTGTGACCCAAAAAGTAAAAAATAAATAAATAAATGAATAAAATACTTGCCCTGCACACAGCAGGCTTACCACAGTTATAGTTCAGTCATCCAGAGCACTGCCAGGAGTGACTCCTGAGCACCACCAAGTATTTTCAACCTCCCTCCCCAACATAAATAAATAGTCTTCTCACTAACAAAACCATAGAAACTTGAAAATTTTCATTCAAGGGGATTAAGGTACTTGCCTTTTCTGCAGCTGACCCTCTATTCAAACCTGTTGCACAATATGGTAATCCAAGCACTGCCAGGAGTGACCACCAAGCACAGGGCCAGGAGTACTTTCTGAGCACTGCCGAGATTGTTCCTCTCCAAAAAAATTAAATAAGAAATTTGATATGTATATCTTTGAAACAGAATATTATGTAAATAAATATAAGTTATTATAACTGTAATAAATCATAACTATACTCAGGGGCAAAGGTAATTAAGGAGGATAAATTTTATTTACAATGATTGTAAAGCCCGGACAAATATAAATCTGTATACTAAGTTTTTGGTTGTTAGCCATCTATCCTCTTGAATTATTTTTGTGATTGTTCTACTTATTTCTTACCTAATATTTTCCCTGGACTGGAGAATAGCACAGTGGGTAGGGTGTTGGCCTTGCACACAGCCGACCCAGGGTTCGATTCCTCTGTCCATCTCAGAGAGCCCAGCAAGCTACCAAGAATATCCTGCCCGCATGGCAGAGCCTGGCAAGCTACCCATGACATATTGGATATGCAAAAAACAGTAACAACAAGTCTCACAATGGAGACATTCCTGGTGCCCGCTCAAGCAAATCAATGAACAACGGAATGACAGTGACAGCGACAATATTTTCCCCATATTTCTTGCTTATATCAATCGCTCGAACATGCTTCCTGACTTGGATGATGATGTTAAATTTACTATTTATTTATTTATTTATTTATTTATTATCTCAATCTCAACTTTCTCATTTAACTCTGAAGGCAAGTGTTTTGTGTAATAAAGGAGCACAGGATAGCAAAGCTAGCTGTAGTTTTACAGATAACAATCTTTACTTATCAATACTTCCATTTTGCCTTCCCAAATACTCAATCATTGGCTGCACTTCCAGTTTTCTAATTGAACCTGTAGAATTGACACTTTAAGGAATTTACTGTTAAACAGAGATTTCAATAAAGATATAAATAAGAAATTTTCATCAATCAAGCAATATTTAAACATATATAGTGCTCGTTAAATTTTCTGGAATAATTTAAGCAATAAAGAAAGCAAGTACAAATCCTTTTATAGGTCTTCAGTTTTAAAAATATTTACTCAGTTAATTTACTATAAGGTATGGAATTTTACTTTGATATTAAAGAAAAAACTTGAAGAATACAGACAAGTAAATATTTCCTGACAGAAAGGTAAAGTATATTATAAACAACATTGAATATAAACTAAAAGTAAAATTTAAACAGACTGACCACAGAATGTAGGAAAATTGAATAAATTGATTTTCTTTTCAAAGATTAACAAGAGTATAAATATCCAGAAAAATAAATTTACTACAATGGTCTGTCAGCCTTGATTACAGATAACTTCAAATACATCATAAAATCTAAAAACTCATGCTAATTTTAATGTCTAATTTTTGATATTAGGAGGGCTATTAAAAACAAAAATGTGTCTAAAGATGACATATATTAATAACACTGAAAAAATAAGAGGTCATTTTTCTATATATTATAGGTACCGTATTCTTTACTGGCTATAAAGAAAAAATTTTTCTTATTCAAAATCATGCGAAGGGTCATTTTTTAACATAAAGACAGTGGAAATTTCCTAACATCCTAGTACAGGAGGCATTTTAAGTTGAAATGATTATAAAATAAGAACCCAGTAATTCACAGCTTTGCCTACTATCTTTGGAGGAAACAAGAAAAATGCTGGGTATGTTAACAAAGGATTTGCTATAAGGAAAATGCCTCAGATTCTTTTTTGTAAAACTTAAAATGATGCATGGATTTGAAACAATTATAGCAAGAAACATCTTATTACTACAGGATGTATCTAAGGATTAGCTCACACAGAGCAACTGTGAGATAGATGACTAAAGAGTCTTTTTTCTTTCAGTTTTTTTACTTAAAGTTTTAATCCCAGTACTTTCTAGGTCATGTGTGACCTTGCCTGACCTATTAAAACCACAAGGCTGAGCAGAAAATTCTGGAAAGCTCAAGAATCCCCAGCTTGCAGGAACCCTTATTTTGTATAGTGAACTCCAGAAACAATCTGCTGATAATTCCTACAGACTCCTACAATAGTGACTGCAAATTAATATCACCTGGCATATTGGTTTCCTGCTTCTGCTATAACCAACTATCACAGGTATGGTGTCTTGAAATTTATCTTCCCATTATGTATGCTAGAATTCTATCCAGTATGAGTCTCATGGGGATAAGAGTCAGATTGTCAGAGCTGAATTAATTTATAGGAACAGTGGAAGAGAATCCATTTCATTGCTTTTTTTTTATCATTTTTTAACCCTGACTGGAGCAATAGCAGAGTGGTAGGGCATTTATTTGCCTTGCACACAGCCAACCGAAGTTTGATTCCTCTGTCCCTCTTAGAGAACCCGACAAGCTACCGAGAGTATCCCGCCCGCATGGCATAGCCTGACAAGCTACCTGTGGCATATTTGATATGTCAAAAACAATAACAAGTCTCACAGTGGAGACATTACTGGTGCCTGCTCAAGCAAATTGGGAGCTTTGTTTTATAGTCTCTGGATCTTGGCCACTGATGGGATTACATGGCGCTGGAAACCATTTGTGGGTGTGACTGCCTAGCTCCTGGAAAATGGGGGATCTGGGAGGAAGATGCCCAGTCCCCATCTGAGCAGGCTTTGAGATCTCAGCCCCGGGTCCTGCACACCTGGGTTCCTCTGCCAGTTCCTTTATGCATGAGGCTCATCCGAGCATGTAGAGTGTGGCGTTGAGCATGGCTGTGGCTGGGTTCCGGAGGTCTTTGGCTGCCGGGGCTCTGCTTGAGGGAAACTCAACCCGCCCCCCTCCAAGGGACCCCGGTGAAGACAGCCTGGCATGGGGGCATGGGAGAATGTCTCTCACCTGTGAGAATGGTTTGCATCTAAGATAACAACAAGAATGCATTAACACAAAAAGTTATAATCACCCAATGTCTATTGCAATATTACAAGTATGTATTTGTAGATGGTTGGGTAAAAATGTGGTATGTGATAAGATGCATGGAGAGCAGTGGGGAGACCCCAGAATCCCAGCTTCTCAATACCTTACCATTGAACTGATCCCCTGGAAGTCTAACCCTAAAAGTATACCCTAAACCTAGTTCTTTCTTTCCCAAAGTTTTTTAATCAACAAATCTAGTTATCACTGTTTCCTTGCAGCTCTGAAAAATCCACCATCCCTCAACTTGTATAACCCTAGTCTGATGGGGGAGCCGCAGTAACCTCTTTTCCCCAAGAATGAATCAGAAAATGATGGGAGTCTGGAGATGCACCTCTAGGCAGAAACCTTCCTCTACTCATGCCCTGTTTAAATACTCTGCACTGGTTGTCTGCCTGTCATTCCCATTGTCAGCTTTACCTGTGTCTGTATGCCTCCCCCATGCCATATGACAGCGTTTAACCTGTATCCCTCTCTAAACATTTTGGGGATAATTACAATAGAATTGAAGTGTGTTTGTAAGTCCCCTTCAGATTCTTATCCTTACCCCTTTGGGCAAAGGAACAGGTGTTTACTTTATAGCACAAAGTGAAAGCACTTCTGCTGACCACATCTTTCCTTCTTGTGCAAACCTTGATCTACCTTATTAAAGGTGCAGATGTTGCACCAGAAGATCCTGGGTCTGGAAGATTCAGATTTGGGGGCAGAGAAGAGGATGGGTGGAGCCAGGATCTTGGAGTGCCTCTACAGCCCCATCTCCTCCTTGCCCTCCAGCCCAGATCAAGATTATCTGGATCCTCTTAGAAGTGGTAGAGGAAGCTCTCTTCATCTCCCTCAGCAAAGGGAGAGAAACAGAAACAGAGACAGAGACAGTAGTACTTGTGGAATGCTTGGACGAGTGCAGTGCATCCATGCAGTGTGTGTGTGTGTATGTGTGTGTGTATGCGATGCTTTTTTCCCTGGCATTACGAGGCCCTGAGCTTTCCCTAGCAGAGTACTGCTGAGATGCTGAGAGTGATCCCTGCACCTCAGCACCACTTGGTATAACCACTGTAAAAAATGATACTTGACTGGAGAGGAGTGAGGGAATTTTGGTGAAAGCCTTGAGAATTTCTAAGGACAGATGGGTGTGGAACCCAACTCATTGAAATGCTCATGTCTTCTTAAGATCCCTTCCCAGCCTGTGACCCACAGGCATGACCCTCCCTAAACCTGTGGGTTCACTCACGAAGACAGGAACACCTTTGCTGCTCTATAAGTGCTGTTTAAATTAGTAACTATAAGAACACCAATGATTACGGACATTGTAATCATTATGCCTTATAGCATCTGGATCTCATGCTAGGCAATGGGTCAGGTGAGTAGGTATCTGTTAACTCACGTAACCCTCATAGCAAAGCACAATTTTCTGAGGAATTGATTCTGTCATGACTGAAACCATTTAATAAATTGTAGCAACCATGACTGCCGATAATAATGACAGTATTTCCTGGGGCCCCATCTTCTTGCTCTTTCTCCCAGAGCTGGGGCTGAGTGGCCTTTCTGGAAGCAATCCTCCTAAGACCTTTCTCCTCCCATCACCTTCTTCCTAATCTCAGGGAACTTGGAGCTTTGTATGACTTTTTTCCCTGAAACTCTGTCCCATTTTGGGAACTCTTTTGACCCAGACAGTCCACCTGTGTTCCTGGCCCTCGGGACTTTGGGAAAAGGGATAGAGGCAAAGCTGACAGATATGTGATGTGGGTGGCTGTGTGAAGTCCAGCAGGCCACTCTTACTACTCTCCTCTCTCCAATGGAGAAAGAAGCATCCACATAAGAATTCTCATGTTCAGGGCCATGGAGGTCTCTGAACTGATTCTCCAGATCAAGAGAGGGTGGAGACTTTCAGCCCTGTTTCCAGGGTAGCATCACAAACAGTATCATTGCTTAAGGGTTTTTCTTTACATCTTTATGTCTAGAGGAAAAAATTGCATACAGAAAACCATTTTTGGATTAAGACAAAAACCAGTAAGAATACTAGATGCATCAATACTTTTCAAACTCCCCAATAATACTTCAAAGTAACAACCCTAACTTCTTACTCGAGAATCACGAATCATGAAATCCCGTTGATCATCGAGTTGCTCGAGCAGTCTCAGTAACCTCTACATTCGTCCTATCCCTGAGATTTTAGAAGCCTCTCTCTTCTCGGCTTTCCCAACGATGCCAAATTAGAGGCTCTTTCAGGGTCAGGGGAATGAGATTCAGCTGGTTACTGGCTTTGGCATATGGATACACCATGGGAAGCTTGCGAGGCTGTCCCATGTGGGCAGGAAGCTCTCAGTAGCTTGCCAGTTTCTCCCAGAGGGAGAAGTAGGTTATAAGATATCGCTTCTGGGAGCTTGCTTTTAAGCCTCTGGATGTTGGCCATTGATGGAATTACACACACATGGGTTCCTCTGACGGTACCTTCATACCTTCAGACAAGCCTCACGCATGAAGGTACCTCACGCAACTTGTTAATGAAAGAGGACATCAAACAACAGATAAGGTCTAGACAGAAATCATAGAGCTAAAGAATAGAGAAACTGAACTTAAAGAATTCAGTACAGAGGCTCAACAGCAAAATAACAAAAACTTATTATTAAATCACTGAGCTTAGGGATAAGGTAGAGTACTCAACCAAAATAAATAAACTAATAAACTAAAGAAAAGGGAAAATAATTTTTTAAGTAGAAATAACGCAAATAACTTTGAGACAGAGGACCAGAGAGATAATACAGTGGTGAAGGTGCTAGTCTTTTTGTTTATTCATTTGGCCTTTTATATCCTACATGGTGATGTTCAGGGGTTATTCCTGGCTCTGCACTCAGAAATCACATATGGCAGTACACTTGCAGGACCATATGGATATTGGGGATCAAACCCGGGTCAGCCACATGCAAGGCAAATGCCCTAGCCATTGTACTATCGCTCAGGCTCTGAATGTGCTAATCTTGCATGCAACAAACCTTGGTTCAAATCCTGAGCATCCCATATGGTACTCAGAGGATCACCAAGAGGGATCCCTCAACACAGAACCAGGAGTAAGCTCTGAATACTGCCAGCTGTGGCTTAACCTTCAAAAAGAAGAAAAGAATGTATGTAACAGTCACTTGCATTTGTTTCAAAAAGATCCCAGAACAAGAAGAAAGAAGGGGGAAGTACCCTTTTTCGAAGAAATAATAGCCAATAACTTTTTCATACTAAATTAAGAGTATGGAATCACATCTAACTCAAAACCTAATAAAACAAACCTAAAGAGATTCAAAACAAGCCACAATATAAATAAAACAGAAAAAGTCAAAGGTAGATGAACGTAGGTTTAAAGACCCTCAGCAAAATCTTTGTGGACCAAATTCAAAAGTATACTACAAGTATTGTACATCATAAAAAAGTGAAATTTATACAGGGATGCAAGTAATGTTAAATATATGTAATTTAATGTGATATACCATCACTGTCACTGTATCACTGTCATCCCATTGTCATCGATTTGCTCGAGCGGGCACCAGTAAAGTCTCTAAGTGAGACTTGTTCCTGTTTTTGGCATATCGAATATACCACAGGTAGCTTGCCCAGCTCTGCCGTGCTGGCGAGATATGCTCGGTAGCTTGATGGGCTCTCCAAGACAGACAGAGGAATTGAACCCAGGTTGGGTGCGTGCAAGGCAAATTCCCTACCCGCTGTGATATTGCTATACTACACCAACAAAAAAAAGACAAAAATCCAATGATCATTATCAATAGATAAAGAGAAAGCTTTTTGCAAATTTCCACTAATTTATGATAAACTGTCAACAAAAGGAGAAGAGAAAGAGGCATAATAAAGACTATATACAACAAACCCACAGTTAATATCAGCCATAATGGTGAAAAACTTTTCCCCATAATCAGGCACAAGGCAAGAATTCTCCTGTTTATGGACATAATATTGGAAGTCCTGTATGGCCAAAGCAGTTAGGTAAGAAAAAAAATTAAAGGAATTAGGTTGTAAAATAAGTAAAACTATCATGGATTGAGACATGATAATATATAGAGATAACTCTAAAGACTCCACTAATAAGCTATTTAAAACAACAAAAAATAGTAAAATAGCAGTCTACAAAGGCAATATTACAAAATTTGTTGCATTTTTTACATTCAAATAAAAATCTATTAAAAAAAAAGGGGGGGACTGGAGTAATAGCACAGCGGGTAGGGCATTTGCCTTGCACACGGCCGACCCGGGTTTGATTCCCAGCATCCCATGTGATCCTCCAAGCACCGCCAGGAGTAATTCTTGAGTGCATGATCCAGGAATAACCCCTGTGCATCGCCAGTTGTGACCCAAAAAACACCAAAATAAAAATCTAGAAAAAAAAGACATTTTTAAAATATTCATAATTGTATTCCAAAAAGTCAGTATGTAGGAATAAACTGAAAAAGAATCTAAAAGACAAAGTGAAAAAACATTTCACTTTTAAAATAGAAGACATTAAAAATTACACACATCTATATGCATTTTCATGAATTAGAAAATTTTTAATTGTTAAAATAACCATTACATGACTTCTCAGTACCTTTATTTCAAAGCATAATGCTTTGAAAGTAAGAGAAAGTAAGAAGGAAAGTTCTTGCCCTAGAGGCAGAGTTGGGTTGGGGTGGCAGGAGGGATACTGGGGACATTGGTGGTGGAAAATATACACTGGTGAAGGGATGGGTATTCGACTACTATATGACTGAAACTCAGTCATGAAAGCTTTGTAACTACCGTATGATGATTCAATTAAATAAATAAATAAATAAATAAATAAATAAACCATCATACCCAAAGCATTGATTCAAAGGTTTAATGCAATTCTTATCAAAACTCCACTGGCACTCTTCAAGGACATAGAACAAATACTGCTAACATTTATATGGAGGCATAAAAATCTTTGGGTAGCCAAAGGAATCCAACCAAAAATATGGGAAGAATTACCTTCAGCTATGAAAGAAATAATCCAAATTTCTTCTGCTATTAGTAGTAAAGAAGGAAAGCACCACACACACTCCAGATGTGTCTCTGATGGTAGATAGTAAACTAACATAGTTCTGACTTCAGCAGGAGCATTACCTTGTTTGCTATTTTTGGTCTTCAAAGACCTTTGAGTTATATACTGTGCAAAAGAATTATCCTCTTCGATATTAAAAACTTTGATCTGTTAGTATTTCTAACCAAACTACATTGAACCCCCTCTGTGTAAAGCACAGTCACAGTCACAAAAAAGGAATAAAAATATCAGATATTGGTTTCCAATGAAGCTCCTAATTCAAACAGAGTCAGTCGTGGATAGATTTTCCATCATAAGATAAAGGCAACTCATAGAGATACTCAAAAGAGTATGATAGAAACGAAGAAAGGAAAACTTTATTCCATCTTATACTGCCAGAGAAAAAGAAACTGTTGTACTTGACAATAAAAATAAAAGTGATGTGACAGCATGGTTACTGAAGAAAGAAGGACAAATTTAAACAAAAGCTTGCCAATTACTTTTACAGAGCCATAAAATTTGGGAAAATTTGAAGATTAGAAAGTAAGAATCCAAATATAATATCTGAAATATTCCTGGTAGTGTCAGGAAAAGGGATCATCTTTCTTTATCCCTAAATCAATTTTCTTTTTTATGCTACATCACTAAAACTTTGTACTCAATTGAACTGAAACCTAATATCTTACACCTTACTAGTGCGTTTCCTACCGATTCTGTCTAGCAGAACTCAAGTTGAATACAAAACAGAAAGGAAATCCCTATTCTTTTGTTCCTCTGTTCTGTCCAGGACTTGCAAGATAAGTATTGTCTGGAGTATAGAAAAACAGCAAGGGGAGTTGGCATTGACACCAAAGACCTTTGCACAGAACAAGACACCCACAGCAGCCCATTCTGAATGGAGATGAGGGTGATTTCAATGAAGACAGATACATGAATTTTATTTGCTCAAAATGTGTGTATATAAATGATTTGTCCAACAAAGTAATGTACACAAAATGTATGAAATAATTTTCTCTTCAAAAACCTAAACTATTTCTCTCTCTGAGTATGGTTATGGTATTTATTTTTCCTGGTTAAAATAATTTTTATTTTGCATAGACTGTGGAGAAGAAAACTTCAATCCTATTTCTGTTAGAATTAGTTTAGGAAAAAAGCGAGCGGTGTCACTTAGTGTGATTTTAAAAGGAATTTTAGGTCAAGGAGGTTACATGTTCTTTTCACAGTGTTCTGTTTTAAATACATCATTAGAGAAGAGCACAGGGGTGGAGAATGAAGAACAACATTGTCCTATATTTATAGTATTTTGGCAATGGTCCAGAAACATACAGATGCTAAAAGTAATATTTACCGTTCTGGAAACCAAGAGGGGTATCACTCTGATACCACAATTTATCACAACCAAATGCTAGACAGGATTATCTATATATAGAAAACCCTGAAAATTGAAATTACTCAGGAATGTCTGGGAAAAGAAACAAACAGTGACATAGGAAATGAAAATATCCAAAATGCAGCATTTCTGGCCAAAAGATGGTCTTTTAACAGCAATAGATTTGGCAAAAGGTCCATTATTGAGAGAGAAAATATGGTAAAATCCAGTACTTAATGTTTACCCATCTATTTACATAGGTGTATAAATGTGTGTACCCTTTAACAGTACTCAGAACAGAGTGATTTTATTTTCCTTTTTTCAATTGGCTTAGAACTATGATATCTAAATATATAGCTTGTGAACTTGGAGGGTTTAGAGAGTTATGGGTAGTCTAATGAGCTAGCACATATACATAAAGAGCTTTACTGTGTTAATAATTCTAGTAACAGATGTAACATTTTATACTGACATTGTCATATCTCTTGTCCAATAAATTCTGAGTAACTTGGTCAAGGACATACTTATGTTACTGAATATTCAATTACTAAAATAGGAATATATAATCAATGTGTATGAACTTGTCAGACAATTATAACAATAATACAGTTATTAGTATCCCCAATTTTACAGATGCTACAGATGAGAAGTTGAAGCTTAGAGTTAATAAATAACAAAGAGGAGAGTCAAGGCTAAGTAAGATTTGGGTACACAGTTTTCTGCCCCAAAACTGTAAAATATAACGTGCGGTAAACAGAAGAGAAAACAAGAGAGAGGTAATTTATGTAGATCTGTGATAATTTTAGTTATAATTCAAAGAAAATTAATAGAATATAAAAATTCATAGCAAGCAAATGGGACTGGAGCGATAGCACAACGGGTAGGGCGTTTGCCTTCCACACGGCCGACCCAGGTTTGATTCCTCTGTCCCTCTCGGAGAGCACGGCAAGCTATCGAGAGTATTCTGCCCACACGGCAGAGCCTGGCAAGCTACCCGTGACATTTTCGATATGCCAAAAGCAGTAATAACTAGCCTCACAATGAAGACGGTACTGGTGCCCACTCGAGCAAATTGGTGAACAATGGGATGACAGTGCAGTGCTACAGTGACCACTGTGAGAACTGTGAGTTATAGCAAGCAACTATTCCAATGTAGAGAAAAAAATATAAAAATACAAGAAATGAATATGAGCAGGAATGTTCTCTCTCACTGTCTTATCCAGGTGGTAACTGAGTTACTAGAACTTAAAGCTGCCGAAGAGAAGGCTGTTCTGAAAGAAGACGCTTTTAGGTGATACAGGCCCTTTATGCCTTGATTCTCCAGTAATATTTTATTAAGGTCAGTCTTCTGAATTTCTCCTGACGAGCCCAGGTGAATTTCAGGGACAGAAAATTGTTTGCTTCCTTTCACATCATCTTTCATTTGGCAGCAATGCATCCCAGTGCTACACGAATAAAACAGCAATCAGAGAAGATTCAGCTATGGTGAAAAAACTAATGAATCACAAGAGAGAGAAAGAGAAGCTCTTTGTGACAGCGCATTAATAAAAATCATGATGTAAATACAGTCCCATAGGTTTCATGGAGTTTTTTTAATAATTAAAAGTTATGCCATCAGTAGTACCTCTGGGGTATTATACTTGACATTGATGATATCTTTAATTAAAGAGGACAGACCCGCAGGTAAATGCTGTGGTAGACTAAAAATGTAGGACAGGTTCAGGTAATGTTAAAAGCATAGAAAAAAAATAGTTGATTTTTTTCTTGAGGGATAATATTTCAGGGAAAGTGGTAAAAAAATAGTTACCTAGAAACTCAAGACTATGAATATAAATTAGTTTTAACAACTATTGTTATTTCACTGTATCACTGTCATCCTATTGTTCATCAATTTAATTGTGCGGGAGCCAGTAATGTCCCCATTCATCCCAACCCTGAGATTTTAGCAGCCTCTCCTTACTCATTTTTCCCAACAATTGGAGGCTCATTTAAGAGTCAGGGGAATAAGACCTATTATTGTTATGGTATTTGGCATATAGAATACGCCATGGGGAGCTTGCCAGTCTCTTCCGATTGTTATTTAGAGCCAATTATTGTCTAAAATTCATACTTTGACCTGATCTTTACACAAATCCTAAGATATGAAGGTTATCTTAAAAAAGGAAAGAATTTTGACAGTTTATTATTTGACTTTCTTGGACCCATAGTCCAAGAAAACTTTCAAAAAACAGAAATCAACCATTTACACTGTAAGTCACATGAATGCTAGTATCAGGAGTAATTCCTTAGTGTTTAATAAGTTAAAAAGCCAAATGCCATGACTAAATATTTTGGCATTACAGAGTTTAAAAAAAATCTTGAATTTTAAATAATGTGAATCTATAGAACATAACATAATTTAATAAACTTTTATTTTTGGCTTGTTTGGGGACCACTCTGTGGTGTTAAGGTAGCACTCTTGGCTCTTTGCTCAGGAATCACTCCTGGCAGGTTGGGGGACCATATGGGGTGCCGTGGATCTAACCCTGGTTTGGCTTTGAGCAAGGCAAATGCCCTACCCCACTGTCTTATTGCTCCAGACCCTCAATTTTATTTTTTAATCTGCTCTCAATACAAGTAGAAAACAAACATGTCTGAAAAACTTAAATAATAATGAAGTTCAGAAAGATTTGTGAGAAGGCAGTGAAGAAGAGGTGATTTTTCTCCTGTTTGGGGAAGATAGATTAAGAATTAGTTAAACTGGTATTCCAGGCACTCTGCTTGCTCTCCTGGGGAATATGTCATCTGTATTTCATCTCTGGGAAATACTGACCCTTCAAAGAGAAAAACTATTAAATGTTAAGGCAGATACATAGATAGACACATGCACATTTGTAGATATGGTCATTAGGGAGAGGCCCGCAATGTGGGTCATTGGGGTAATAATGAGGCTTCCTGAAAATCCGCTTGAGTTGAGAGCAAGATGTGGACAAAAGAATGAGGGTGGGGATGAGAAGGACATGCCAGGTAGAAGGGTATAAATAAAAGCAAAAAAGTGAGAAGACACAGTGGGAACGGGTTACAAGTAATTCTAAATTTCCAGATTATAAATTGCAAAGCAGAGAACAATGAAATATGGGCCTATTATTTTAGCTAGAGAATAGAACACAGATATTTATAGATGTAATAAGTTATCCTTGGGGAGATTCAAATAGATTTTAAACAAATGGTATTTGTAAACCCAAATTTTAAACAGATCCCACTGATGGTCACTTGTAGGTCACATGGAGGGTCAGATGGAGGTCATATGGAGAATGCATATGCAGATTAGTAGCTACCTGTTGAGTGAGAATCTTTGGAAAAGAGAATTTTTTCTTTTTAAATATGAAAAAGAACAACCCACAAAGAAAACAGAAGACAAAAGGCATAGATGTTCAAAAGAAACTAAACAGTGTGATGTCATGGCTGTCGAAGAAGTGAAAAGCTGTTTGGAAAAATCAGGATATCCAAAACA
Organism: Sorex araneus; assembly: GCF_027595985.1. Taxonomy (NCBI): domain Eukaryota; kingdom Metazoa; phylum Chordata; class Mammalia; order Eulipotyphla; family Soricidae; genus Sorex; species Sorex araneus. Next base: position 84,014,918 of record NC_073305.1, read on the forward strand.
GCTATGATACTACATGGAAAAGTTACATATGGTGGGCTCTTGCACTGTGATGCAAAAAGAATTGCACAGAAAAGCTGGGCTTCAGAATAGCTCTATTTCTCCAAGTCAAAGAGAAAGCAAATAGTTGGGTAGGAGAATCACCAGAAGACAACAAATGTGACACTTCTGGCGCCTCTATTGCAACTTGGTCCTTCAAAAGTTAAACTGGGTGGAAGTAACTTTGACAATTTAACAGTCTGTCTTTTGTTTCCTATTCTGTATGGGAAAGGAAAAGACCACTGTTCAAAAACCTCTGGTAAGTCTGAAGCAGATGCTTAGGTTTTGATATAAATGAGGGGATGAGGAAGAACCAGTGAGAGCATGAATAGGATCTAGAGATATTTGGGTAAGAAGAAGGGAATAACTGGGTGACATAGAAAGGAGCTCTTAGAATGTTCAGGGATAGACTATGGCAGACTGAAAATGGCCAAAGAGAAGGCGAGGTTGAAAACAGAGAAAGAATACTAAATTACAAAGATAATATCTTTGATAAGATATTACAAAGATAAGCTATTACAAAGCTATTACAAAGGTAATATTCCAGCAGAAAAGTGAGAAGAGACCTTAAAAACTATGACGATGATGTTTGGAAATGATCACTCTGGACAAGAACTGAGTGCTGAAAGTAGGTAAAGGGACAAACATGATAACCTCTCAGTACCTGTATTGCAAACCATAATGCCCAAGAGGAGAGACAGACAGACAGACAGACAGACAGAGAAGAGAGACACTGCAGGGGCAGGGCAGTGGTAGAAGGGAAACTGGGGACATTGCATGAAATGTATACTGGTGAAGGTATGGGTGTTGCAACATTGTATGACTGAAACCCAACCATAAACCATTTTGTAAATGTTACTTCCAGTGATTTGATTTAAAAACTTTAAATAAAAAATAGACTGGAGCAATAGCACAGCGGGTAGGGCATTTGCCTTGTATGTAGCTGACTCGGGTTCGATTCATCTGTCCTTCTCAGAGAGCCCAACAACTACTGAGAGCATCTGGCCCGCATGGCAGGTCCTGGCAAGCTATCCGTGGTGTATGTGATATGACAAAAACAGTAACAACAAGTCTCACAATGGAGACATTACTGGTGCCCACTTGAGCAAATCGATGAACAACAGGACGATAGTGCTACAGTGCTACAAATAAAAAATAAAATACAGAGATACTGAATGATCAAACAAGTTTCAGCACTGGTATAAAATAGTCACATACTTCCATCTTCAATAGAGAAATAAAAATCAGAGAGAAAAATAAACCTTAGAGTCATAATTTCATGTTGGTTGAAGAGGTAGCATAATAGAAAAGAATTACCTGACTTTAGAAGCAACTTTACTTTGTTCGTAGTGTTTATTCTTATCAGACTGACACAAAAAATTTTTTGTTAATGATTTGTTTTTGTTTTGATTTGGTGACCACATCTGGAAGTAAGAATCAATTTCTGTAAGCCCCCATGAATAGTTAAAGCAATTTTTGGGAAAAAGAAAATGGGAGGAATCAACCTCCCCAACTTCAAACTCTACTACAAAGCGGTAGTCATTAAAATAGCATGGTACTGGAACAAGAGCAGAGCTGCAGACCAATGGAACAGGGTTGAATACTCTGACACACACCCCCCAAAATATATGATCATATAATCTTTGATAAGGGAGAAAGAAATGTGAAGTGGAGCAAGGAAAGCATGTTTAACAAATTGTGCTGGCAAAACTGGACAGCTACATGCAAAAAAATGGGCTTAGATCTCCACCTATCACCATGTACAAAAGTCAGATCAAAACAGATTAAATACCTCAACAGACCTCAACCAGAATCCCTAAGGTACATTGAAGACAAGGCCAGCAAAACCCTCCACGACATTGAAGCCAACAGTTCTTCAAAGATGACATGCCACTGGCCAAGCAAGTGAAAACAGAGATAAATAAATGGGACTATCTTAAACTAAGAAGCTTCTGCACCTCCAAAGAAATGGTAACCAAAATGCAAAGACAGTCTACAGAATGGGAAAGGATATTTACCCAGTACCCATCTGATAAAGGGTTGATATCAAGGATATGCAATGCACTGGTTGAACTCCACAAAAAGAAAACTGCTGACCCGATCAAAAAATGGGGTGATTAAATGAACAGAAACTTTCCCAAAGATATCCGAATGGCTGAGAGGCACATGAGAAAATGCTCGACGTCACTAATCATCAGGGAGATGCAAATCAAAACAATGAGATATCATCTCACACCACAGAGACTGGCCCACATCTCAAAAAACCAAAGCAACCGGTGTTGACATGGATGTGGGGAGAAAGGGACTCTCCTTCACTGCTGGTGGGAATGCCGACTGGTTCAGCCCTTTTGGAAAATAATATGGATGATTCTCAAAAAATTAGAAATTGAGCTTTCATTTGACCCAGCAATACCACTCCTGGGAATATATCCTGGAGAGACAAAAAGGTATAGTAGAAATGACATCTGCCTTTCTATGTTCATTGCAGCACTGTTTACAATAGCCACAATCTGGAAAAAGCCAGAGTGCCCGAAAACAGATGACTGGTTAAAGAAACTTTGGTACATCTACACAATGGAATACTATGCAGCCATTAGAAATGATAAAGTCATGAAATTTGCATATAAGTGGATCAGCATGGAAAGTATCATGTTGAGTGAAATGAATCAGAAAGAAAGAGACAGACATAGAAAGATTGCACTCATATGTGGAATATATAGTAGCAGAGAGGCAGGAGCTTGCAATGATGCAATTTCTGGCAGAAATTTCTCTGGACTTCGTTACTAAAATACAAATTGTTCAATTTGTATACGCCATGGGTAGCAAAACCAGGCAGCTGCTATTGTGTCTGCACGACCTCTTATCTCTTCATTCTCAGTAATGAAAAACAAATTATCAAAAGCTTCCTTTTCAAGAGGTCCAACTTTTTTTGGGGGGGGGGGACTCCAAACAATAATAGTGAGTTTTTTGTTGAAATATTGAATGCAATCAAAGTAAAGAGAAAGTAAAGTGAAATTTTTCAGCTACACAGGCGGGATGGAGGTTGGGGGGGTGGGGCGGAGGTATACTGTGATTCTTGGTGGTGGAATATGTGCACTGGTGAAGCGATGGGTTTTCGAGCATTGTATAACTGAGACTAAAGCCTGAAAGCTTTGTAACTTTACACATGGTGATTTAATAAAAAAAAAAAATCAATTTCTGACTCAGTGCTCAAGGACCATGTGGTGCCTGATTGAATTCAGGTCTTCCTCATGCAAAGCCTGAGCATCTACCAAATGTCCTTTTATTAACAGTTTAACCTGAGGGACACGCCTCACTGTGCTCAGGTCTACTCCTGGTTCTGCATTCAGAGATCACTCCTGATGGGGCCACGAGGTCATATGGGGTTCTGGGGATCAAACTTTAGTAAGTTGCTTGAAAGACAAAATACCTTACCTCTGTACTATCTCACCAGTCCTCCTTTGGTTAACAATTTTAAGGAGAAACTTGAAGATCAGTCTTTAGTCACTAATGCAATCATAACTTCATTCAAAATGTTTAGACATGCACCTTATTTCTAGGGACACACACTCATTAAATTCAATGTAAATATATGCCCTTTACCATTTTTTTTGTGGACGTGCAGAATACCTGAGCAGTCATCTGAATTAAGGCTTGACATGTTGTCAATAAATCTGTGACAAAAGGGAATCAGGGGTTTTCCCTCCTCAAGGGTACAGAGAACAGCCTGTTCTTGTTCCATTAGCATTGATTTTTCTAGAAACTGACTCTTGCTCTCTTAAGTTCTAAGATTTTTAATTGTAGGAGATGAAAAATCACTTTGCTGAGTCTTATAAAAGATGCACTCTAACTATCTTGTGTTAACTGATGATATTGCTATTTATTATTCACTCATTTAGTTTAGATCTGAACATTTTTCTCTTTTATAAATAAAAATCTGCTTTCTTAAACCCATCATTCCATATATCATGCTACATTTATTCTCAAAACTTTTTTTTAAAGATTAGATCTCTAATTCTGTTATACCTCAATTGTGGACCACCACTCAGAAGATAAGGTTCACACCAAAGATACTCCTGCTACCACAAAACTGGCTAACTCCTTTGCGTGGGTTAGTGTGTATTTCTACACATTAGCTGTCAGCTTTAAGAACAGTTTTGCATCTGCCCCTCCCCCCAACCATGTTCAGGCCTCGTGCTGGTTCCTCACTTGTTCCCATGTATGTTGCCCTTGATCCTCACTGGTATCTTGCTGGTTCCGAACCCCAATGTCTTGGTGCTCTCAGTGACTGTGGTTTTTCGTTTGTGTTTGTTTTTTTTCCCACTTATTGGGTCATACCTGGTGATGCATAAGGGCTGCAACCCTATCATGAGCAACTTTGTAACTGTGTAAAAAAGAAAAAGAAAAAAAGGAAATGGCTCTGTAAAACTTTGTTTCAAACTGGCACTGGATTCGTCCTTGGGAGGTCACTGGGGAGATGGAAGATGATTGGATTTTCAATTCTTCACTCAGAAGATGTCAAAACAATAAGCATCATTCGCATCACTTTTTCCTGCTCCCAAATCATAACTTTGGAGAGCTGTGCAAACTCATCTGAAGTCTTTTCTTATACATGCCAGGGACTATCCCAAAGGATTTGCATATATTGTTGCCTTCTGTCCTCACAACTCTGTGATATTATATTTGCTCTTAGTCACATTTTGAATAAAATGAAACAAAGGAAGTTTAAATTTTTATCCAACTACATATAACTGTTAGCACTGAAGGCAGATGACCATTTAACTAAAGGCAAAGATAAAATTCAAGTTCTTGACTTCCAGCCTAGAGCCAATACAGGAGGCAATAAAAGTGGGTTCAAGTACATATTTAGTCCCTTGGTAGGTTTGCAAATTTAAAATCTCCACACGCATGCTTGACATTGATTGAAACTGACTCAGATTTCCAATGCTGAGGGCTCACTGTGTCCACTGGAGACTACATGCTTTGAAACACGAAAAAGAATGTGTGTGTCTGGTGAGTCAACCCCACATTGCACTCTTCCAATCCTCTCACCATGTCTGTTCTGCTGACAAATGTCTATTCATGCGTTTTTTGCTTCCAAAATATTTTTGATCACTTCAGGGCTATTTAATCTAAAGACCATAATGTGGAGACTGTTCACTGCCCAGAGTTTTGTACAGAATTAATGACAACTTCCTTCCATGATTCTTCTGTTTCCTCACAGAATCAGACCCACAGTCTCTGTACCAGCATCCGTGCTGACTTGCTGCTCACTGCTGATTTTTCTCAGGACCTGGGCGTATCCATAGCAACAGGATCTGAGTATTGACCCCTAGTTCCAGCTCCCTGGTTCTCCCCTCCTCCCTTCAATCCTGCATTATTGAATTAGGTTGCCAATCCTCTTTCTTCACAGCCCTGTAGGCTAGGAGTGGCACAATCCACATAAAAGAGTTCTAGCGTGGTCCCATCCATTTTCAGACCCATACATGCAGCATATCCCTTATACTTAGTTTCATTTTTTTTTTTGGTTTTTGTTTAGGGGGCAACACCCAGTAGTATTCAGGGATTACTCTTAGCTCTGTGCTCAGGAATCGCTCCTGGCAAACAAGGGACCAGGAATCAAACCCAGGCTGCTTGCAAGGCAAACATCCTGCCACTGTACTATTTCTCTCCAGAACTTCCCAGTGTTTTTTTAATGCTGATTTGTCCCCATCCTTCTCACCATAATTTTTCTATATTTCTGAATTAATTAGCATTTGTATTTATTTTTAGGAATTTTTCAGGTAATAATAAACAATCAGTTATTAATCTTAAACAAGAAGTCATTTGTTTACCTCAGAAATCTGGCTTCAGACACTAGCTTGATCTAGAATTCAGAAGACTTCTCTAGAACCTACCACTTTGCTTTCTTTCCTCAAATTTGACTCCATTCTAGGGTTCAGCCATATACCCCCTAAACACCACCGCCACCACCAACTCTAGGCTCTTGTCCTATGGTTAAGGCAGTACTAAGTTGTTACTCCCAAAACCTGAAAGGTATCAGATCTCTTTTTATCATTCAGCTGGAACTAATGGAGACGTTACTGGCGCCCGCTTGAGTAAATCAATGAACAACGGGATTAACAGTGACAGTGATACAGTAATGCACAAAAGTTTACCACAGACTGTACAAAAGTTCACTTAGGTACATTTGTGCAACTCAAACCCCTCAAGCACAAAAGCAAATGGAATCCCAGCTTCAGCTCAGCTACCATTCTTTTTGCAATTCTAATCCAGATATGAGATTGGAGCCTTATCTCACTTATAGTGACTCTTGACACCTGTTATCTGTATGAGTCAGTCTGAGGTCAGTTAATTTACTTCTTCCGTGATATCAGCTCGATCTCTGGGCTATCTCTATTAAATGCTTATGTGAAAGTCTGCATCTAGTGATGAGATATCTTTCCACTCTGAAATCAATAAGTTAACATTTGTTAAGTTAGGCGTATCTAGCTAGGAAGAAATGAGGCTCAGAAACTCATTTATACATATGTTCTCTGAGCATCACTGCCTCGTTGATCAAACCAGTACTGCAAGGGAAACATAGCCTTTAAATGGTGACTTGTAATCAGTCCTTCCATTCGACATCATAAAATCCCTCATTCAGAGGAAGGAATTGGCATGAGAAAATTATCAGGTTACTTTCTAATTGGTCATCATTTACTTGCCAAATTATAAATCTGATGTAAAATTCCTTCTATTTAAAGAAACTACACATAATGTCTGAATGTGATGTTTGCTTATCTCAGCCAATTCACATTTCTTCTGTACTCACCAGATTCAATTCAAAATCAAAGGCTTTAGCAAAGGTGAAATTAGTATCAGCGGTACTTGTTGTTGGTATGTTTTTGTTTTTGTTTTGTTTCATTTTGCTTTGTTTTGGAGGGCAATACTCAGTGGCGATCAGGTACTACCCCTGGATCTGAGCTCAAAAGTGACCCTAACAGTGCTCAGAGAACTGTTTGTGGTGCTGAGAATCAAACCATCTTCAGTTGCATGAAAGGAAAGTGTCTTAATCCCTCTATGATCTCTCTAAGCCCCCTCAGTGATACTCTTTAAGTTACCAGCAAGCATGTTCAGGTAAGCTATGCATCTAAAGCCAAGATTTTAAAAGTTTTGTGTTTCTACTCCATTTATCAAAGTGCATATCACAGAACATCCTTGATTCTATTCAAATAAATACCAATCCCAGAAATCATTAATATCATAACCAACTAAAAGAAAGGAAAAATGATATAAGTCTTTAACTCTAGTCTCTTGAGTAATTGAACTTCAGCCCATGAGAACTCAAAATTAAATTTGGTAACAGCATCCAAAATTTTACAAAATCTAGTTTTCCAGTGGCTCAAGTGAGTTGTATCAGTCTTTGTTCCCTCTGCTCTAATTTTTTTTTTCCTTTTTGGGTCACACCCGGCGATGCATAGAGTTAACTCCTGGCTCTGCACTCAGGAAATACCCCTCACAGCGCTCAGTGGACCATATGGAATGCTGGGAATTGAACCTGGGTCGGCTTTGTGCAAGGCAAACGCTCTACCCGCTGTGCCATGGCTTCACCCCCTGCTCCAAATTTTAGAAGTTTGTCCTTTGTGTGCTTCTCTAGCCTTTGTTCATCTAATTCTCCCTCAATATGGGCTCTTACTTGCATGTCATCTTCACAGAGAGATGTTCCCAATATGCCAGCCGAAATAAAGTCACCATATTTCCCCCAGCCAAACCAATGTGATTTGCGTGTGTGAATTAAATCACTGTCATCCTGTTGCTCATCGACTTGTTCCAGTAGGCACCAGTAATGTATCTATTGTGAGACTTGTTGTTACTGTTTTTGGCATATCAAATCACCACGTATAGCTTGCCAGGCTCTCCGAGAGGGACAGAGGAATCTAACCCAGGTCGGCCACCTGCAAGACAAACGACCTACCCGCTATGCTATCGCTCCAGCCCGTGAATTAAATAAACATGATTTAAGGATAAGTTAAATGGTTACACATTAATAATAAGAGATAAAAATGTTATTCCAAACTAGGGTAAGGAAAAAAAGGACGAAGTTTTTATGCCACAGAGGGAGGGTGGGGTGGGGAGTATGGGGTAGGGATGGGGGGAGGGATACTGGGATCATTGGTGGTGGAGAAGGGCACTGGTGGAGGGATGGGTACTCGATCACTGTATGACTGAAACGTAAGCACGAAAGTTTGTAAGTCTGTAATTGTACCTCATGGTGATTCATTAAAAGATATAAATAAATAAATAAATAAATAAATAAAATGAAATCTCACTTCATGAGTTTCTCCTCTTATTGGTAAAAACTGAAACTTGTCTGTTTGAAAAAAATAAAATAAAAACAAAATTATAGTGATCTTAAAAGGATTTTTGCTGTCTCCCACTCCCATTTTAGTAGAATATGATGATGCCCATAAATTGTACATTTTCCCCCAGAAGGCAAATGTCTTGATAAATGATCTCTCAGTTGCCACTAACAGTTTCCTTCTCCAGTCATGTTCCTTCTCTCCTTTTATCATGAAAAAAAACCTTATCTGATATCCCTCTAGCAAGATTCAAAAGCCTTTCTTCTATTTAATAAATATTTATCTGATATTCTAAATTAATTTCCAAGAAAACATATATAAGGATTTAATTTAAAACATAGAAGGACATTTATTCTGCATTCCTCAGAATCAGCTCCTCTGTCCTGAGTAGCACACGGGAAGACAGGCGGTATATTAAGTAACATCATCCTGTCACCAAGAGATGAATGTGTCCAATTAGAAGCCATGCCTTGCCCTTAGTAAAGTATAAACTGAAGGGTAACCAAAGAGAGCTGCTCAGTTCTAGGGCTGGTGGTTTGGTGACCTAGATTCAGAAGCTAATTCTGCTCGGCACAATATGAAATGCCCTACCGTCTCCCCCGTGCTCTGGAAGGCAGCCCTGTGTTAAATCACGGAGCTTAAGGTAATCAATTCACAAGCATGTGTTGAGCAGTTCGACTGCTGATTTCTCACTGTGCTAAGGGAGTGCAGATTTGGCACCTTACCTCTCTCCGATTCATCTTCCTAGTTACATGCTGGGGTAGATGAGGGTCTTCCACACCTGCTTTGTCAGGACACTTGAGAATGTGTGTTGAGCCTGGGGGGATGTGAAGAGGAATGACTGGTAGCAAAGAATAGAAACTAAGTGAAGATGAAAGGGGATCTCTGACACTCCTGAAATGGACTTCTTTTTTGGTTTTGCTATGTTCACCCAGTGTCAATAATTTTAAGAATTAAAGAAGAGAGACCATTAAGCTTTGAAATATATTCATTGCATCCAAAATCACCCCACTTGTTACCACTGGCATCTGTAATTTAGATCCTGAATCCTCTTTGCAGGCTTACATTGTCTGCCCGTTTCTGAAGAAAAGACTCAGGGAAGTCACAGATATCAGAGGCCCCCAGTGAATATCTGCTCATATGTGGCACTGTAGCACTGTCCTCCGGTTGTTCATCGATTTGCTCGAGCAGGCACCAGTAACATCTTCATTGTGAGACTTGTTACTGTTTTTGTCAGATTGAATATGCCATGGGGAGCTTGCCAGGCTCTGCCATACGGGCGGGATACTCTCAGTAGCGTGCCAAGCTCTCTGAGAGGGACGAAGGAATCGAACCCGAGTGGGCCCTGTGCAAGGCAAACGCCCTACCCTCTGTGCTATCACTCCAGCTGATATAAGAACCTCAAAAAATAAATAAATAAGATGATCTAAATAAGATCCAGATGAGTTCCTGATCAATATACAGATATTACCCTGTCAGTTCCATCAGGCCACACCTAAGTCCATCTGCTCTGCTGGGGCTGGAAGCTAGGCCCTGCTCTCTGGGTAAAACATAAGCAAGCCTCCACCCATAGAACTAGGCTATTTTCTGAAAAGACAAAGATCTTTGTGAAGTAAAGAATTCAGGAGAATAAGTTACAATTTGAGGTTCTGCAGCACTAAAGATCTTACTAGACATGAGGATGCAGCAGGTAGGCTTGTGCCTACAAAGTTTTCCTTGTAGAAAGAGAATGTAAGGTCAATCCAGTGTAGAAAAGAGGATAGAGATTTATTAGAGACAGAACACACCGAGATGTGGGTGATTTCTCTCCAGGGACACTCACGTATGTCTCCGGGCAACAATGTTTTAAGGAGTGAACTAAAGGGAGAAATATGTATGAATGTTTGGAATAGCATGATTTGGGATGGTTCTCAAGTTGACATGTATTAAGGACTACATGCTTTTAATAATAATACATTGTATGTATTATTGCATCTAATTAGGCAGTTAGAGGTCATATAAGTTAATATGTTTGGGGGATTTAATGAGGAGAATAGTGAAACAAGGCAAGGTTCTATACACTGAATGTGCTCCAGTAACCAGCTAGAACTGGTTTTCCCAAGTCCTCATAAAAAATACCATTGTATGATGCATAACTCTCATAAGTGTGTGCAACAGAAAGCCACAGAAGAATTTTGAAAATGGAAGTACTGTAGCACTATCGTCCCATTGTTCATCGATTTGCTTGAGCGGGCACCAGTAATGTCTCCATAGTGAGACCTGTTCTGTTTTTGGCATATCGAATACGCCACAGGTAGCTTGCTAGGCTCTGCCATGCGGGCGGGATACTCTTGGTAGCTTGCAGGGATCTCCGAGATGGACAGAGGAATCGAACCTGGGTCAGTCGTGCACAAGTCAAATGCTCTACCCGCTGTGCTATAAAATGGAAGAAAGAAGAAATAGCACAATTAGTAGAAAGATAAGAAAGTTTGAGTCAAAAGAGATGTAATAAGAAGGGCTGGAGTGATAGCACAGCGGGTAGGGCATTTGCCTTGCACACGGCCGACCCGGGTTCAATTCCCATATGGTCCCCTGAGCACCGCCATGAGTAATTCCTGAGTGCAAAGCCAGGAGTAACCCCTGTGTATCACCAGGTGTGAACCGAAAAGAAAAAAAAAGAGAGAGAGATGCAATAAGAGAAAATAAGTACCTCTAGTCTTGAGTCATGGAGCAAAACAACTGAGCCCTTGCCAATCCTACTGCACTGGACAATGAATGGGCTGCTGCTCGCCAAGAGCAAACCACACTTCTTTACTTCCATCAGGGACTTCTATCACTTTGAAATGTTAGTGGCTCTGACAACTTTTCCAATTGCAGTTATTCTCCTGATTTTCAGAAGTTATATTCCCCCACTCTGCTTTCACAAAAGATCTACATACATAATCACTGTATGATTTCACCAATGGGGGAAATAATCCATAACGCATTTTCACAGAAACTAAAAGGGCCTTCAGCTACTGCAGAAGTAGCCCCTGAAGAGATTGTGTGCACCAGCCACAGGAGAGGCAACTGCAAGCTCTTCCTTGGGAACTGCTAAGACAAGCTTTGTGTTTATCAAAACATTCTTACTTCAAGTTAGCGTTATGTTAGGCTTACTAAGTGTTAGCTTCATTTTAGGGTCTATGAGTTATTAAATGGTGTGATTTGGTATTTACACCACTGAATAATAGGCTCTGGAAACATTAAAAGTTTTTTTCCAAATAAATATTTGGAATTTGATTTCCAAATTAATCAATGGCTAGTGCTTCTTTGCCCTGTGCCACCAATGCTTATAACATATTAACTCTCTGCCTTCAAATGTCAGGAAAGCCAGTAAATGAGACCTTGCTCTTCTTGACTTCCTCCCTCTCCTGGCCATTCCAGTAGGAAGCTCTTCCAGCCTTGGGACAATTTTGAGGCAGTAACCCAGCTGTTGTTTTCTATTCTTACAAAATGCTGAAATGACCAGAGGTACCTGTGAAGCCATCCGAGGTTGGGACCCACTGAGAAGAATCCTTAATCTCCTAGATGTCTGCTTTCTCATGATCCAACCCAAGTTCACACAGGCACTCCGGTTGCTTTCTCACCACCCAGCCCTGAATTCTGGAGACTTCTATTGTGGACAATTTCAGACTTCTGCCTATTTGCTACAACCTCTAGTGAGATTACATCTCTGATTTGATTTGCACATTCACATCTATGTCTATACCTTTCTGCTTACAGCTGGGTGCTCCTTCTGAGTAATTGAACAAAATGTGACTTTGGTTATGCATCTCCTTACTGGGTAATAAGGTTTCTAAATGTGCCACTGATACCAACTATGAAAGAAATAAGGCTGCTGAGGCCCTGAAATGTCTCAAATTCCATCTGTTGGAGCTAGAGCAATACCACTGCGGGTGGGGCTTTTGCCTTACACATGGCCAACCCAGGTTTAATTCCTAGCATCCCATATGGTCCCCCGAAAACCTTGAGGAGTAATTCCTAAGTGCATGAGCTAGAAGTAACCCCTGTGTATCACTGGGTGTGACCCAAAAATAAAAAACCAAATACAAAAACAAATATCCCATCTATTACATTAGGAATCTTTCTGAGAAAAAGGTCTTCATTGGTCTCCAGCTGTGGCTGAAAACAGACCTTTCATTATGGTCAGTTCCTATGAATAATCACTACACAGAAACGTAATTTCATGGGTTATAGAACTGCTGTTGCTACTAATGACCAATCAGTTCTCTTGCCAGCAATGCAACCAACCCAGTACAATCACTTAATAAGGAATAAGGACATTTATCAGTCATTCAAGCAATATTTTCTATTCATACAAAGAGCTCATGACTAGCTAGGATAGAATTAGAGAGCTAAACTTTACCCGATTGGCAAAGTATATCTGAAACAATTTCTATGATGGCCGTAGCCTGATAAATTACTTTAGCTGAAATTTTCAGGTGATATAGGTTTTCTGTGATAGCTTTGTGATTGTTGAGGACAATCCTCTTAAAAAGAAAACATGATTTTGAATTTTTCTGAATATACTTGTGGGCTATTATTTCTGAAGTTTTTTAATATGTTGGTCATTGAATTTTATAAAGTATTTACACTGATCTCAGGAATGAGAGAAAAAAGAAGTGGACAAGATTTAAGAAGTCACCAGAGTAAAGTGGATAAGGAGTCATTTCAGCAAGAGGCTGTGACGCTTTGTACGGCCGATCTGCTGGGTCACAGTTAGAAGCAGATTCTCAATCATAGTTTTCATTTTCATTGAATTTTTTTATCTTGCCTACAGCATATCTGACTTCAACTTAAGTCTAGTTTGTATCAGGACATAGGCCTGTGGAGTTCAGCTAATGACATGGTTGTATAATCCAAATAGTCTGCCTCATTTTCCTGGGGTGCAAATTCTTTGCCTTATCAAGGAGTCTAAGAACATAAAGCACCCATTTCACAAAACTATGCCAGGGAGATAAATACAATGATAATCAAGGCATTTAAGAACTGAAATAGGGTTATCATTCTGTGAAGGATACACCAGAAATATATGTTAGAATTCCTGGGTGCAAAGAATAGCTAAAAGTGGTTTGATTGACATGAGCAGTAATTTTCTCCCATGACGTAAATTCTGAGGAAAGGCAGTTTCAGAGTCACTTAACAATAGAATCAAAGATTATGTTCTTTACAACTTTCCATCCTGCCACCCTTAGATTATTGGTTCTCATTCTTGGCCTCAAGAAGGAGAGATAGCACAGCAGGTAGGGTGTTTGCCTTGCACAGGAACAGCCCCAATTCGATTCCTCCATCCCTCTTAGAGAGCCCGGCAAGCTACCAAGAGTATCCCACCCGCACAGCAGAGCCTGACAAGCTATCCGTGGCATATTCGATATGCCAAAAATAGTAACAAGTCTCACAATGGAGACATTACTGTTGCCTGCTCGAGCAAATCTATGAACAATGAGATGACAGTACTACAGTGCTACATTCTTGGCTTTTCTCCTTGGGGTGACAAGATAGCCTTTCCAGTTCCAGGTAACTGAAGACAGAGAATAGAGACTTTATCATGATATTATAAAATTTGGAAGTTATAGCTTTCACATATCACGGAACTATTTTTCATTCAGGTAGCAGTGATAAAATTTCCCACTGTCCAAATCTTAGCCTCCAGATATTTGAAAAGTTATTACGGCATTTCAGTCTAGATTCTGGAGGATTTTTATGACAAAAAAAGGACAAAAGAGAGCTAGGGTGTAGATAATTGGCAATGAATAGTCACATAATCTGCCATACAGTTTAATATATGTTACTATCAAAAAACTCTAAAATTAATAACATAATTTTGAATAATAACATAACTTTGTATAATGATTAATAGTTTGCAAAGGACTTCTTTGGCATTTGTCACATATGACAAATTATCTTGACTTTAATCTTCGCATTACCTTGAAAAGTAGACTGAATTATTCCTCTCATATTTTCGATAAGGAATCTCAGAATGCAACAAAATGAGCAGTGTAATAAATTTGAGGTGACCCAGCTCTGAGGGGAGACTTGAGAGTAGCAAGGAGATGATGAGATGAACTAGAAGTGACGTGACAGTGATGAGAAGTCTTAGACACCTTGGTGGTGTTGACTATGCAGTCACTTTGCGTGTTAAAGCCAAAAATATTAACACAATTGTAACCATATTACCCAAGCTACTATATTTCTATATTTATAGCTTTTAAAAAATAAAAAAAAAATTAGCCTGCATCACCCTTCCCCCGCATGGCCTCTGACCTCATTATACTTGGTGATCCCTTCTCTGAGTTGCCCTCTCCCCAGAATGTGAGGCCAGCTTCCAAGCCATGGAGTCAACCTCCTGGTACTTATTTCTACTATTCTTCTATTCTTGGGTGTTAGTCTCCTACTCTGTTATTCTATATTCCACAGATGAGTGCAATCTTTCTATGTCTGTCTTTCTCTTTCTGACTCATTTCACTTAGCATGATACTTTCCATGCCGATCCACTTATACGCAAATTTCATGAGCTCCTTTTTTCTAACAGCTGCATAGTATTCCATTGTATAGATGTACCAAAGTTTCTTCAAGCAGTCATCTGTTCTAGGGCACTCGGGACTTTTCCAGATTCTGGCTATTGTAAACAGTGCTGCGATGAATATATAAGTGCAGATGTCATTTCGACTATACTTTTTAGCTTCTCTGGGATATATTCTGAACACAGTGGCCACTCAACACCTCTATTGTGAACCACAACACCTAATGAGAGAGAGAGAACAAAAGGAAATGCCCTGCCACAGTGGCAGGGTGGGGTGGGGGGAGACGGGATTGGGGAGGGTAGGAGGGATGTTGGGTGTACCGGTGGTGGAGAATGGGCAATGGTGAAGGGATGGGTTCTCAAACTTTGTATGGGGGTAACATGAGCACAAAAATGTATAAATCTGTAACTGTACCCTCATGGTGATTCACTAATTAAAAATAAATAAATTAAAATAAATTAATTAATTAATAATTTAAAAAATAAAAAAATTTAAAAGCTAGAAATATAGTAAAAAATTAAGTCTCAACTTTATAAGTTTAGTAGTACCTAAGCTTAGGAATAAATTAGAACTGGAACATGACATTAAGGTCAGTCTGAGTCAGAGAATCCGGGCTCTGCATAGCCAGATTGTTACCCAAATTAGCTTAAGGTCTAGGAGAGGAAATTAGAAAAACAAAATTAGCACCCAATAATGATTAAATTCTGAGGCTAAGAACATCATTGTAGGATCAGTTGCAAAATTGAGCTTCACGGTATTTATTGAGTTGATACTTGTGTTGTAAATTTAGACTGTGCAGAAAAGCTGTCTCTGTATTCTAGATGCAGAGTCTAATATAACAATAGTTAGTAAATGCTCTGATCAAAATGTAAGACTCGGTATTCCATGATATGGATTCAAGTACACATTGATGTGGATAGAATATCAACAGATTTTAGAGGAGGCAAAGTCTTTGCTTAATAGTGAAGGATGGAAATCATGATAAGGTATATCCCAGGGAGAGGAATTTGACACATTTAGTGTCAAAGAGGGAAGAGCAGACTGAAGAAAGTAAAAGAATTGGAAAGGGAGGCTAACAGAATAGGCAGAACATTTGGGTAGCTAGAAATTGATAGATGAAAAGATGGAGAGCATCTTTTGTGTGTCATCATAAGTATTGGTTAAAAATATTCTTGAGGGGCTGGAGCAATAGCACAGTGGGTAGGGCGTTTGCCTTGCATGCAGCTAACACGGGTTCGATTCCCAGCATCCCAGATGGTCCCCCGAGCACCACCAGGAGTAATTTCTGAGTGCATGAGCCAGGAGTAACCCCTATGCATCACCAGGTGTGACCCAAAAAAGAAAAAAAAATACATTCTTGAAACTAGGTAACCAGGACATATATGAAGCCCTCTAATGAGAAAAAAAATTCATGAAACAAAGCATACAAAAAAAGAAAGAGCAAACAAAAGTGAATAATTTAAGGATACACCTGAGATCCTAGAGTTGATGCCAAGGGTTTGGAGTTTTCTGAACTGTATGTAGTCATATTGCAACACAATTTTGTCAATTCACTTAGCTAGTGTCTCCCTTTGCATCTACCCTCTGAGTGACACCTCTGACTTCAGAGCTTTGGTCTTTCTGACAAAACAAATACTCAAGCATAGGTTCAAGATAGCACAATAAATCATCTTGGTGTTTTGGGAAATGCCTGACCAAATATCTTGAACACTCCCTCTTTCTATTTATCTTGTTGCTTTACTGGCTCTTTAGGCACATAGTAAACATTGCAGAACTCTGAAAGACACACAGATGAAACTGATCCCTTCCAACCACCATTGTCAAATGGTCCCTTCTCTATCCCATCTTACATTTTAACCTTTCATTAATTTCATGCCTCAACCATATTGACTGTTGCAGTTCCCTGAATATGCTATTTACTTATATCTTTGCTTAGAGAGAACTACTCTCTGTTTAGAGAGATTTGTTTCTCTCTAAACAAAGGTTTAAAGAAATGTGGGACCCCCCAGGATATTACATGGAGGCCACAAATTAAAATTGTGTGGAGAGCCACCACAAGATTAGGGGACCAACCCATAAGAAAAGGGATTATAGGAAGGAAACAAGGTCTGAAGGGGGCCACAAAAGCCATTTCCAAAACAGTCTTTAAGTTTTAAACTCAAAGTAATACTAAGGAATAGCCACATTTTACTTGCAAGAAAAATGGTAGGGAAAGTCATGAAGTGTAGAAAAATAGGAAAAAAAATTCATTAAGGCAATGCAAAGTCAAGCTAGAACATTTTCCAGTCCTTGCTATTTTTAGCAAAATTAACTTAACCGACCTTTTCGAAGGAACTTCTCTAAGTCTTGAACAGCTGGGATATGCTCAGTCGAACAAACTTCCAAACAGTCTTTAGTAGCGATTCCATTTAATGGAACTTTCATAAAATAGGTCCAAAGCAGAAATTGTGAAAAAAGAAAAGCCAAATATTCATAGTAAGGTACTGCCTGACTTTGACCTTCAAGTACACAGAGCAAACCCAGACTTGTTGTCATGTGAGCTGTCACATGCAATTTCAAAAAGTGTCAGAAAATCGTTTTATAAATAGTAGCCTTTTATGTTACCATATAATAACTCATGCAACAATGGTAGCTTATTGCATAGAAGGCAAAAACTATCGCTGCAATGTGCACCGTTAATGGAGAATAGTTGTGAAGCAGCTTCTTCAGGAAATCAAAGGCTATCTGGAGACACCCTTCAACACTGATCTCACATTTCATTTTTTTAATGCACTAGAGATTGCATGGAAAATTAAGTTTTGTGAAAGCTGGCAAAGTGGCATGTCTGTTGCCGTTCCTTTGGACTTTGTCATTTATATTTATGATATTGTTTCGAAACTGACAAGGTGACTAAAATCGAATCCATTTGCAGAACTTACTTTGGATGTGCTGCTCTAGATTTCTATATATCCCAAATTCACATCTTGGAAACAAATTAAATAAATAGCATACCTTACACACTGTATCTTCTGATTTTTAAGTAGTCAACATAAAATAGAAAATCTGATATTTTTTCCAGTTGAAATTCTTAAGAGTAAAAAAGTTTGTTAATCTTATTGGATAATGCACATGTTTTTCTCCCTCCATATGGTAAAGAAAAATGTTCCCATGTTTACTTTGAGGCATTTATTTTGTATTCCCACCAAAAAAAGATATATCATGGACTGTCCTAAAATATTAAGGAAACCAAAGCTAAGTAGAATATAATTATCCAGAATCCAATTAGAACCTGGATCAATCTAATATACCACCCGGTTTTTGTTTTTTCTACAACTCAATGTGATTAAGCAAGATTGATCTGAGATATATTGTCCAGTGTACACAACCACCAACCACAAAAATCTAAAAAGAGGGCCAGAGTAAGAGTATAGTGGCAAGGGTGTTTATATTTATTTTTTTCTAGATCAAGTTTTAATATAGTCTAGCCCACTGATGTGCCTAAAGCAGCACACATGTGTTTGATTTTAACATACTTGCTTGTATTTTCTAATATACATTCTCCGTCCCTCTCGGAGAGCCCTGCAAGCTACTGAGAGTATCCTGTCTGCACGGAAGAGCCTGGCAAGCTCCCCATGGCATATTCAATATGCCAAAAACAGTAACAATAATAGGTCTCATTCCCCTGACCCTGAAAGAGCCTCCAATTGTTGGGAAAGACGAGTAAGGAGAGGCTGCTAAAATCTCAGAGCTGGGATGAAAGGAGACGTTACTGGTGCCCACTCAAGAAAATCAGTGAACAATGGGATGGCAGTGATATAGTGATACAAGTTTTAATTTTTTAAATTTTTTATTGAATCACCATGAGATAGTTACAAAGGTTTCATGATTGAGTTTCAGTCAAACAATGTTCCAACACCCATCCCTCAAACAGTGTACATTTTCCCACCACCAATATCCCCCTGTCACCACCCCCTGCCTCCCTCTATGGCAGGCACTTTTGTTCTCTCTCTCTCTTTATCTCTCTCTCTCCTCTCCTCTCTCCCTCCATCTCTCTCTCCCACTCCTCTTCTTTCTCCATCTCTCTCTCTCCTCTCCTCTCCCTCTCCCTCTCTCCACCTCCTCTGTGTCTCTGTGTTTCTCCCCGCCCCCACCTTTTGGGCATTATGGTTTGCAATCCAGATACTGAGAGGCCATCATGTTTGGCCTTTACCCACGTTCAGCTCATATCTCCCATCCAGAGTGATTCCTTCTCTATCCCATCCTATATTTTAACCTTTCATTAATTACATGCCGCAACTATATTGACTGTTTGCATTTCCTGAATATGCTATTTCCTTAAACCTTTGCTTAGAGAGAACCACTCTCTTAAGGAATATGTGGGAGCCCCAAGATATTCCAAGGGGGCCACTAATGAAAATTGCCTAACTGGGGAGCCACAGCACAAGACTAGGGGACCAACCAGTAGGAAAGGGGATTTCAAGAAGGAAACAAGGTCGGGAGGAGGCCATATCTGGAAAAAAGTTGAGAAACACTAGGTGAGAGTACTTATACCACTGCCTGTGGAAATCTTTACTCTTCTGGAGTCAGTGTTTCCTCTCTGAAATTCCTCAGTTCTGATAGAAGGAAATTCACAACTCCTCTTGTGTTTTCACAGCCTTTTGTGGAGACTAAATTTATAATACATAGTCGGATTTTAGGAGTTCATCAACAAATTGACTACTAGCTTCTTGAAGAGCAGAACCAGACTATATGATCTGCAAGGACTAGAATTGAGGCTGGCCTACTAATAGCACTGTAGCACTGTCGTCCCATCATTCATCGATTTGCTCGAGCAGGCACCAGTAATGTCTCCATTGTGAGACTCGCTGTTACTGTTTTTGGCATTTCAAATACTCCCCGGGGAGCTTGCCAGGCTCTGCCTTGCAGGAGGGATACTCTCGGTAGCTTCCAGGGCTCTCCAAGAGGGACAGAGGAATCAAACCCAGGTTGGCTGCGTGCAAGGCAAACACCCTACTCGCTGTGCTATAGCTCCAGTTCCTACAAATAATGAAATAATAATAATAATAATAATTATTATTATTATTATTATTATGTAACGAAAACACTTGGTATTGTAATGAATAAAGTCCTTTACTGCTCTGAACAAGTTTCATATATTCCTTTCTTTAATCCATGAAACATTATTTGATATGGGCTCTACCATCATCTATCTTTTTTTTTTATTGAATCACCATGTGGAAAGTTACAAAGTTCTCAGGCTTATGTCTCAATTATACAATATTCAAACACCCATCCCTTCACCAGAGCCCATATTCCACCACCAAAAACCCCAGTATACCTCCTGCCCCCGCCCCCGCCTCCCACCCCCAACTGCATAACTGATGAATTTCACTTCATTTTCTCTTTACCTTGATCACATTCCATATTTCAACACAAAACTCACTATTGTTATTGGAGTTTCCCCCAAGAAAGACAGCCCTACTACCAAGGAAGCATTTGATAATTAGTTTTCCATTGCTGAGAATGAAGAGATATGTAGCCCCACTGCTCCAAGTACATAACTCTTTTTTTTTTCCTTTTTCCTTTTCCTTTTTTATTTTCCCCTCATCCCCCTTCCAGCGCCTCATATTATGGTGGACGCCACGCCAGGTTTGTCCCTGAAAATGGGAAACAACCGGGAAAGAGGGATATTTCCTCTTCTCAGCTGGTGTGGGGCTGTTGCTTAGTTCACAGTCTAGAGAAATGGCTGCTACTTCGATTACCTTCAATATTTCAAAAAAAAAAACTCACTGTTATTATTTAGAGTTCCCCCCGCCCAAGTCAGACCTGTTAAAAAGGAACTGTTTCACATTGCTGACAATTATAGATGTTAAGTCGGTTTTGGATTTCTGTATAAAGTCCAGGGAAAATTCTGCCAGAAATTGCATAGCCCATCTCACAGTCCCAGTGCACTTCTGTAAGAAGCTGTGCTGGGTTCCAAAATGTGTTAGAAGGTCTCTGGAATCAAAGTCTTTAGGCGCAGAGGGTCCGTTTCGCTCTCAGCAGCTCCAGATTTATCTGGGCCGAGGACGTGCCGGTTACACCCACTTCCCATTATTACCTAGGAGCCCCAAAGTGTAAAAACCATATACCTCTGGGTTAGGAATCTTAGAAGGTGGCTCCTGCCACGTGGATGTTACTGCCACCACCATTTTCAGTGCAGAAAGACAGGGTGGAGAGGAAAGATCCATCCCCGATCAGCGCAGAGTTGTAGCCCTGCTCACAGTCCCAGTGCATTGCTGTAAGAAGCTGCGCTGAATGCCAAAATGTGTTAGAAGGTCTCTGGAATCAAAGTCTTTAGGCACAGAGGGTGTCCCATCATCTATCTTTTAAGAAAAACTATAGCACACAGTACAGAGGATGACAGTGAAATACTGTAATATAAGTGGTTCTCCCTGAAGTTGAGCAGTGAACAACCTGGGCACATTTAACAATAACCCTTGCCAATGATTTTAGAATCAAATTAATTAATTTTCAACTTAACATTATGTTTTTCTCCAGATGTATTTCCAGCTTTAATGAACATTTTACAGGTCTTGATGCTTTTAATCAGTGGATAGGTAAGAGGCGGAGGACCATCTGCCTACTATCTGTCCTTCAAAGCTCATTCTCTAAATAACCATGTATTCTGCCTGTGAGAAAATTGTCATTAACATTGCTCTGATGATCATATGGTCTAATAAAAACGACAACTAGAAGAGGCAATAGGATAGATTGAAGTCAAATGAAGACAGTTCCAAAAACCCAAGAATGTTATCACTGTTACTCTATTCTACTCCTTATTCCATACCCAAAGCAAACTCTAGGAAAGCTCCCATTCACAGACGGAACTGAAGGGTGAAAATGTCTGTAACAGGTATGTGGCGCAATGTTAATGGATCACGCAGGACCACTGTGCAAACAAAATTGTGTATGCGTTTGTTTTCCAAACAATGACAGCACATTATTATTTGTTACCTACCAATAAAAGTATATATATATATATATACATACATATATATCATGAATCAATGACATCTATCTGAATCAGTATTTTGTTCATGATATTGAAAGAGGAAGCCTCAGTTTCCCCCTTCCCCACTGTGGCTTGCGTCTCCATTTTAGCTGACTTAAGCCAACATTTTAGACATTATTGCAGATTCCTGGATTCTTTGAGACGGGGCAGTTTACGCTTTCCCAAAACCATAAATTCTGCCCAGTTCTTGGGTTCAAGGAGACCAAAAGATAATGAACAATACTCAGGGAGATGTGGAATAAATAAACGAAAAGAACCCTAAATGCATACAGGGTGTTATTTAACAACACAGATGGCCCTAAATTAACAAGAAAACTCTGAGAAACAAAGGGAATAAGTAACACATGACACAGTTTTTCTATAAAAACACCACAAAAAGAGCCATACTTAATCCTACTTTTAAATTCCTCCCTTGCTGGGAAGTTTCTTTCTCTTCTACTTACTTTTCAATAAACTTTTCTATTTTCTAACTCTGAATCTAAACATCTTTATTACTCTACTTTCATTCTTGTAAATATTGAAGAACCTTGGGACTGTGGATAAACAGAGAACTGCTCCTGCATCAATATTAGAATCAAAGGGTATTAGAAAAATCCTGAAGTGCCTGCCTTAGAGACCGGCTGTGGGAGTGGGAAGTAGCTGAAGGAAAACTGGTGGGAAATATACACTGGTGGAGGGATGGGTGTTGGAACATTGTATGACTGACACCTAACAGTTAACAGTTCTGTAACTGTGAATCTCATGGTGATTCAATAAAAATAAATAATTTTTAAAAGAAAAAAGTTAATTAAATTATGCATTTTTATTAAAAATCTTTGGGGAAATTCATGAAGTGGAGCTTTTGTGAGTAAATATCCTTAATATCATGTTCTGGGGGCTTGGGGGTTGACTCAAAGGATTAGAACAAAAGCTTGAGAAAGAACTGGGAGCAATAAGGACTATGTTCATTTATTTGGTTTGTGAGTTCAGGAAATTCAGGAGGACTCTGCTTGTGGAGCGGGAATGAAGGTCAAGAGGTGCCTCTGAACTGTAGCATGAAGATTCCTGCTGGGGGCGTGGAGTGATAGCACAGCAGGTAGGGCGTTTGCCTTGCATCTGGCCAACCGGGGTTCGATTCCCAGCATCCCATACGGTCCCCCGAGCCAGGAGTAATTCCTGCCAGGAGTAATTCCTGAGTGCATGAGCCAGGAATAACCCCTGTGCATTGCCAGGTGTCACCCAAAAAGCTAAAAATAAAAATAAATAAAAAGATTCCTGCTGGACACTCGTGGAAAGGGACAAGGGGGCAGCTAAAATCTTTGATGCTGTTAAAGCTAAACATAAATTTCGGACTTTAAATCACTTAAGTCAGTAGTGAGTAACTAACTATATTTGTGAGTGCATGGACCACTTGACATTTGCTGTCTTTTTAATAAAAGTAATCAGGTACAGGAAAAAAAAAACAAAACCTCAGAGCAGTCTTGAGCACTGCACCACAAGTATCCCCCATCACCAGGGGTGTGGCCCACAAACCAGATCAAACCAGAAAAGTCCCTGCCCTGATTTCATGACAAACGGTGCATGAAGATGGTAGAATGAAAAGCTTGAACACAGAGGGAGGAAACAACCCCCCTAAAATTAGTAACTTAAAATGAGTCAGTGTGAATTAAAGATGGATTTATTGAATAGACTTCAATAATAATCTCAAATCCAAGGTCATATGCTAGTTTTAAATGCTAATGAGCTAATAATTTCTGCACAAATGCTCACAGCTCATGAATAGTTATCAACATTTAGCTTAACTGACCACAGATAACTATCAGAAAGATGATGACATTAGGGACAGCTGAGCAGATTATTAAGGTTTGTAGGCTGGGTGGCATTTCAAATACTGCGCTGGGAAAAAGAATAATCCTTATCTTAGGGAGACACCTACTGGCAAAGTAGGGGATGGGGTAAATGCAAAGAAGATCTAAGAAACAGAAAATAGTATTATTATGAGGACCAAATGATTTTTCTTAATTCTTTTAAAGTAATTGAGAGTATTTTTTATATTAGGCATAAAAATTATATACCTTAGTAATAATTATGTGCACATGTTTATTAGGCATACATAATCAAGTCTCTCAACTTTAAACTACTTCTAAAATCAAGCTCTATTTAATGGTTAAGAGATGGCCAGGACCCTCTGCGCCTAAAGACTTTGATTCCAGAGACCTAACACATTCAGGCATCCAGCACAGCTTCTTATAGCAATGCACTGGGACTGTGAACTGAACTACAACTCCATGCTGCCCGGGGGTGGATCTTTCCTCCCCACCCTGTCTTCCTGCACGGAAAATGGTGGCGGCAGCAACATCCACATGGCAGGAGCCATCTTCTAAGACTCCTAACCCAGAGGTATACGATTTTTACACTTGGGGCTCCTAGGGAATCATGGGAAGTGAGTGTAACGGCATGTCCTCGGCCCAGATAAATTCGGAGCTGCTGAGAGTGAAACGGACCCTCTGCGCCTAAAGACTTTGATTCCAGAGACTTCTTACAGCAATGCACTGGGACTGTGACTTGGGCTATGCAATTTCTGGCAGAATTTTCCCTGGACTTTATACAGAAATCCAAAACCATGCGGACGTGGCATAGACATCTATAATTAATAGACTTAAGATCTATAATTGTCAGCAATGTGAAACGGTTCCTTTTGAACAGGTCTGACTTGGGGGGGGAAAACTCCAAATAATAACAGTATTGAAGGTTATTAAAGTAGCAGTCACTTCTCTGGACTGTGAACTAAGAAACAGCCCCACGCTAGCCGAGAAGAGGAAATATCCCTCTTTCCCGGTTGTTTCCCATTTTCAGGGACAAACGTGGCGTGGCGTGGCGTCCACCGTACTATGAGGCACTGGAAGGGGGATGAGGGGGAAAAAAAGGAAAAGGAAAAAGGAAAAAAAAAGAGTTATGTACTTGGAGCAGTGGGGCTACATATCTCTTCATTCTCAGCAATGGAAAACTAATTATCAAATGCTTCCTCGGTAGTAGGGCTGTCTTTCTTGGGTGGAAACTCCAACAACAATAGTGAGTTTTGTGTTGAAATATGGAATGTGACCAAGGTAAAGAGAAAATGAAGTGAAATTCATCAGTTATGCAGTTGGGGGTGGGGGGCGGGGGCGGGGGGTATACTGGGGTTTTTGGTGGTGGAATATGGGCCCTGGTGAAGGGATGGGTGTTTGAATATTGTATAACTGAGACATAAGCCTGAGAAATTTGTAACTTTCCACATGGTGATTCAATAAAAAATTTTTAAAAAAATAAGAGATGGCCAAAACTTCTTTGCAGACAAGTGATAGAAATATTATCATCTTCATCATTTTTCAAGCAGTAACAACTCAATTCATATGCTCTTCGATATGATTTTTCTTGCTTGAAATACAAATATCATTGGTTTTTCTTTTTTCTTTTTGGGTCACACTGGCAATGCACAGGGCTTACTCTTGGCTCTGCACTCAGAAATTACTCCTGGCAGTGCTAAGGGGAATATATAGGATGCTGGAAATCGAACCCGGGTTGACCGCGTGCAAGGCAAATGCCCTACACGCAGTGCTATTGCTCCAGTCCATATCATTGTATTTTTAAAAGAATAAACAATCTATGTCAGCAGACATAACTGATTTTATTGTACCTGTTTAAGGGGGGCACACGTGGTACTACTTGGATTTATTCCTGGCTCTGTGCTCAGAGATCACTTTCAGCAGTGCTCAGGGGACCATATGGAGTTCTGGGGATTGTACCCAGGATAGCAAAGTGTAAGGCAAATGCCCTACTTCCTGAACTATCTCTGAACTATCTTTTAAAAAATGGGTTTTTTAATTCATCTGAAGCAGATATACATTTAAAGGCACAAGTGGGAGGTGCTGATGACATTGGACCTATTCTTATCTGTAAACAGGAGAGCTAAAGCTGTTTGACTACCACGCCTCCCCACTTTATGAAATGAAAAACAGAGGAAGAAATCTCTACTTCCACACAAGTTTTCTCAGAAAAAAATGCCTCTCCAAATACTTCTCTTCTAAAACTGCTAAAATATTATTTATGTGATAAACACATTTCATTAAATTGCAGAGAAATAATTTTGTTTCTAAAAGTAACCTAAAAATATCATTCTATTGTGCATCCAAAACTCTAGATAAAAAAATGATGATTAGAAAACAAATCCAATCATTTTTCCTCTTCCTGATTTTGATATAATGCTAGTGTATCCAGTCAGGAAATCACTGCACATCAAAAATGGCCCAAGAACCAAAAACAGTGAAACAGCATATTCCAAACAGCAATACTCAAGAATCATGTCAGATTCTAACAATTCAATATTCCAAAATAAGATCATACCCTCTCTTTGGTTGCCATCATAGGACAGCACCTAAATAACTCCTCTAATTCATTACTTTAATAGTACTTTAATAGTTCCTTCTCTCCAGTCTTGTCCTCATTAAAAGGCATCATTCTTTTTTTTTTTTTAATTTTATTGAATCGCTGTGAGAGTTACAAGCTTTCATGTTTGGGTTACAATCTCACAATGATCAAACACCCATCCCTCCACCAGTGCACATTCCCCACCACCAGTATCCCCCGTATACCCCCCGTTTCCCACCCTCCCCCTACCTCCATGGAAGACAATATTCTCCATACTCTCTCTCTACTTTTGGGCATTATGGCTTGCAACACAGACACTGAGAGATCATCATGTTTGGTCCATTATCTACTATTGGCATGCATCTCCCATCCTAACTGGTTCCTCCAGCCATCATTTTCTTAGTGATCCCTTCTCTATTCCATCTGAAAAGGCATCTTTCTATAGCTGTGCTAAAACAGATTTTGTAAGATTATTTCCCTGGATAAAACCCTTATGTGAGTCTCTATAAAAGTTCCCTTTGACCGCTCTCCGCCCAGATGTGACCCCGAGCGGCCCCACACGAACGGATCCCCGTTTCCTGAACGCCCATGATCCTGGAGGCCAACTAACTATTTTCAGCACCCAGTGGCTTCTTGTAGAAATGCCTCTAGACTGTGAACTAAGTTATGGCCCCATGCTGCCCCAGGAGGGGAAAGGTTTTTCTCTCTCAGCCTTTCCTTTCAGCGGTGGCGTGGCAACCGCCATCTTATAAGGCCCACTAAACAGAGGCACGAGCTTGCAGTGATGCAACTTCTGGCAGAAATTTCCCTGGACTTAATTACTAAAATACCAGAAATCCAAAACCTCATATACTCTTCATTCTCAGCAATGGGAAACAAATGATCAAATGACGCCTTTTTGGCAGGTCTGATTGTTGGGGGAAAATTCCAAATAATAATAGTGAGTTTTCAAAATGGGGGATGGAAATGAACAGAAATTTTCTCAAAGAAGAAATTCAAATGGCTAAAAGACATCAGGGAGATGGAGATTAAAACAACAATGAGAGATCATTTCACACCACAGAGACTGGCCCACATCCATAAAAACAAAAGCGACCACTATTGGCGTGGATGTGGGGAGAAAGGGACTCTCCTTCACTGCTAGTGGGAATGCCGACTTGTTCAGTCCTTTTGGAAAACAATATGGACGATTCTCAAAAAATTAGAAATTGAGCTCCCATTTGACCCAGCAATACCACTCCTGGGAATATATCCTGGAGAGACAAAAAGGTATAGTAGAAATGATATCTGCATTTCTATGTTCATTGCCGCACTGTTTACAATAGCCCAAATCTGGAAAAAAACAGAGTGCCCAAAAACAGATGACTTGTTAAAGAAACTTTGGTACATCTACACAGTGAAATACTATGCAGCTGTTAGAAAAGATGAAGTCATGAAATTTGTATATATGTGGTTCTACATGGAAAGTATCATGTTAAGTAAAATGAGTCAGAAAGAGAGGGACAGACAGAAAGACTGCACTCATCTGTGGAATATAAAATAACATAGTGGGAGACTAACACCCAAGAGTTGTAGAGATAAGGATTAGGAGTTCTGCCCCACAGCTTGGAAACTGGCCTCACATGCTAGGGGAAAAGGCAGCTCAGATAGAGAAGGGAACACCAAGTAGAGGATATCAGGAGGACCCATTCAGGTTGGAAGATGCATGCTGAAAGTAACTATAGACCGAACATGATGGCCACTCAATACCTCTATTGCAAACTAACACCCAAAAGGAGAGAGAACAAAGGGGAATGCCCTGCAGAGTGGGGTGGTGGGGGATGGGGTGGGGGTGCTGAGAGGGACAATGGGATCATTTGTGGAGGTGAATGGGCACTGGTGGAGGGATGGTTAAACGATCACTGTATGAGTAAAATGCAAACACAAAAGTTCATAAATTTGTAACTGTACATCACAGTGATTCTCTAATAAAAAATTTAAAAAAAAAATAGTGAGTTTTCTGTTGAAATAATGAATGTAATCAAAGTAAAAAGAAAGTAAAGTGAAAATCATCAGCCACACAGGTGGGGGCCGGGGGTGGGATGAGAGGTATATTGAGGTTCTTGGTGGTGAAATATGTGCACTGGTGAAGCGATGGGTGTTTGATCATTGTATAACTGAGACTTAAGCCTGAAAGCTTTGTAACTTTTCACATGGTTATTCAATAAAAAATTTTTAAAAAATTAAAAAATTTTAAGTTTCCTTGAGAGGAGAGGGCACACCCAACAGTGCTCAGTACTTACTCCTTACTTTGTATTTAGGGATCTCTTCTGACAGTGCTCGGGGGATGATACATGGGGCTGGATAATCAAACCTGGGTCAGCTGCAAGCAAGACGAGTGTCTTACCTGCTAAACTCTCTCTGGCCCTGCTTTTCTATTTTTGCTTTGTTTGAATACTTTTTATATTTTATACCTAATATAAATTGTCAGACTCATGATGTGAAAGCATCTTATCCCAATTGCTAGGTTCCCTTTCTAATTTCTGTGGTAGCAACTTCTTTTGCTGTGTGAAAGACTTGTTCATTCTTTGGTTTCCTTGGCTAACGGCACTGTCTACAAATACATCTCTGATTTGACATCCTGAAATCTATCACCTGTTTTCTTGGGTGTATTTTGTAGTTTTAGGTCTAATATTCAACCTCAAGTTCATTTTGAGCTAATTTTTGTGTATGGAGTAAAAGTCTATCGTCTGGTTTCATTTTTCACATAGGTATATCATTTTCCCACCATCAACTGCTGAAGATGTTCTTCATTGCCTCTGTGTGATACTGGGTATGGTACCTTAGATTAGATGCCCATCTATGTGGGCTTATTTCATTTCTCTGGGCAAAGGGGCTCTGACTGGTACTTGAGACTCACATACCTCTCCCAGTGACTCTGGGCCTTTGGGCAGCAGTTCATTGTGAGGAACCAGGCACAAAGTGCTTATTGGACCTGCAGTGCTGAGGGTACGAGGTCCCCAGTAAGGGGACCTGGTTACCAGGTCCTCAGCTGAGGGATCTCATTTTCTCCAGCCTGCTATTTCCCTAGTTAATAGTCCCCTGGTTCTTGGGCCTTCAGAGTAAACACTGGCTTTGCTGAAACATAGACAAAAAGATATAGAAAATACAGGTAGATATTGTCTGTGTTTTGATTTTTTCTGTAATAGCCATTCTACTAGGCATAAAGTGGTAATTCAGTTTGATCTTGATTTTTATTTAATTTCCAGGGGTCATATCACTGGAAGGAATTTGAGCAAACAAGTTTTCAAACAGTGAGGCTAATGAAGACAATTCTATAGACTCAGGGAGCAGACAGATTTTTTTTCCCCAAAAATTGCTTATTCAAGACACTGAATGTCAAAAATTATCAATTCCTCAAAGATGATTTTATTACACTTATATAACTCAGTATGCTGAAAATATCACAGAGACCAAATAATATTGATTTTTCATTATAAGGTACAGGAAATAATACAGTAAATATACCATTGGACTTGGAAATCAGATTATATATCTGAAAAAATAAAAATAATCATTACCTAAGACCTTTTAGTCACGATCTAATAATTAACATTAATTATAGTAATGTTTATAAATTCTATAGCAATATATATTCTATAGCAATATATATATATATATAGGTCAGCTATAGAATTTCTGACCTAACAAAAGAAAGTCACTATAAGAGAATCCCTTATTTAAGTCATTTATTTTATCTAGTGGATGTTAAAAATAAAATTTTCCTTCCTTAATGAACAAATAATTTTATGAGCAAAGCAGAAATGTCTTACACTAATTTTAATCTATGAATAGAAGCATCTTTCTGGTTCTGCAAAGCTCAACTCTTGCTATATAATATTCTTCTATCCTCTCTAATTGTAGAATTCTCGAGAAAGTCATATTAACAACTTTCATCTTAGAGAATGTTCATAATATTCACTCTCCTGGATCAAGTTTAGCAATGATGTTTAACATCTGTAGCCATGTTCATTTCAAAGAGTCAAGTCAGATCTGAAGAGATAACCTGTCCTTTTCTATTTTTCACTTGTGGGTCTTACTGAAAACATAACACTTTCATGGAAGTAATTCTTAGAGAGTTTACTAGGGAACAGAATCACATATACTTTCCTATGAAAAGAAATATTCTCCAAAGTTTTTTCAAAAACAATCATTTTACTCACATTTGTATTTTATTCTCCAATGTTTTTTCAAAAACAGACAATTATTTTACTCACATTTGTATTTTATTTTTTGGCATCAGTCAATAACAGCTAAACTGAATAGAACTGGTCAACTTTTAGGAAAAGTTTAATTTAAAAATGTTAGTAATAGAAAGGATTTTAAACAAATATTTTAATAAATATCACTATTTTTAAAAAATACTGTTGTTTACAGTTTCTGGTGAAGTATTAAATGTGAATACTTTCAAAATTTAGTGATAATTTTTAAGAAAAAAAATATATATAACAACATTCTTCAATGTAAGATATTTTAACGCAATGTAAAACTTCCAGGGAAGTACTTAGCAGGTGCTGAATTAAACTGATGATATGGCTTGGCTTTACCCTTTTCTTATATCTAACTGTGAAACATCAAATAAAACCAGGATGTTACAAAGACTGCTGCTTCCTTTCCAAACACTTCTCTATGTCATCAAGCACTTGAACGGCAGCCTTTGGAATTCGAGTCCCAGGACCAAATACATTGGAAACACCAACTTCAAACAGAAATTCATAATCCTGTTGAAAGAATTTGTTTTATTAGTAGGAAGCACAATATTTTAACTTCAAAGAAATAAAAATCAAATACTGCCCTTTCTTCCTAGTGACTAAAACATTTCAACATTCTGGCATCTGAGACAAAAAAATTCCTTCCCTGGGGCTGGAGTTATAATATAGCAGGCAGGTGCTTGCCTTGCATGCTGCCAACCCAGGTTCAATCCCCAGCATCCCATAAGGTCTCTCAAGCACCACCAGGAGTAATTCCTGAGTGCAGAGCAAGGAGTAACCTGAGCATCGCTGGGTGTGGGTTTGCCCCAAAATAAAACAAAAATCCTCCCTTGAATTGGACTCCTGATTAATAGACACTATTAATACCACTCTTAAAATGTAAATTAAAAGAACAAAAACGTACTCTGTTCATTTTCCAAATATCAAGTGTGTTGTGTTCAGAGTGGAAGATCAGATCATCCAGTACTAGCTAAGAACCTCCAAAGACTAAACCATAATTATTTCTCACCTAAGTTTTTACTTCTAATTACCAAGATAAAATTTAGTCTGTGAAAACATGCATTTATAAAACTTATTTTCATAGACGTTCCACTTCATAAAGTGATTAGTTCACCAATTTTACAGTGTCTTTGTTGCTACTGTGGTTCGTTTTAAATACAAAGTCTGAGTAGAAAGATTCACAAGGCTCAAAAACTATCCTGGGCTTACTTTATACAGAAATTCAAAGCCGCGAGGCCGCTGCCGAGGCTGCTGCCATGGCCGCGCAACCTATTGTCATTTAATCATCACCAATATGAAATGGTTCCCTTTTAATGGGTCGGACTTTGGTGGGAAATCCTAACAAGAATAGTAAGTCTTTTGCTGAAATATTGAAGGCAACCAAAGTGGTAGCCATCTCTATAGACTGAACTAAGCCATATCCCCACGCCGGCTGAGAAGAAATATCCTTCTTTCTCGGGAAGAAACGCAGCGTGGCGTTAACCATAGTATGATGTCCATTAAGCTGACACGGACCTGGTGGCGTGGGAATGGGATACAAGGGAATAAATTATTATGTACTTGAAACAGCAGGACGCTGGTGGAATCTTGAGCCGGGGCCGATACCAGCGTATTACTTTTGGTTCCAGAAACTGCTTACAGACATTCTACCAGACTATCAACTAAGCCAGAGCCCCACGCCGGCTGATGACGAGAAATAACCATCTCTTTTGGTTTGTTTTCCCTTTGTCAGGCAGCGTGGTGATTACTAAACAGGCGTGATCTCGGTGGCGCGGGACGAGGGGGGAAAAAAATAGAAAAGTTATGTAACAAACAGCGGGACTTAATATCTCTACATTCTCAGCAATGGAGAGCCATCAAATGCTTCCTTGACAGTGGGACTGTCTTCTCTTTTTTGGGGGGAAACCCTAGCAACAATAGTGAGTTATGTGTTGAAACATGGACTGTAACCAAGATAAAGCGTAAACGAAGTGAAACTTATCACTTACAAGGGCGGGGACTGGGGGGGGTGGGAGGGGGCGGGAAGTATAATGGGGTGGTTGGTGATGGAATATGGGCACAGGTGAAGGGAAGGGTGTTTGAGTACTGTATAACTGACATAATCCTGAGAACTTTGTAACCCTCCACACGGTGATTCAATAAAATTTAAATTAAAAAAAAAAACAACTATCCTGGGCTTTTGGGCTTTTGGCTGTTTTATATCAGAATGTTTGTGGTTACAATACAAAATCTCAACATATTTTAAGGCCCTGATATTCATGTGCTAACCTAAATTTAGGGTAATCATATATTACAGTTGTTAGTATAGTACCCTTTTGATAACATTTATTTTCATTTTTAAAGGTGATTACAGGGGCTGGGGAATATGGTTCAAGTTGCAGAGCACACATGCTGAATATATGAGACCTTGGGTTCAATTTTCAGCAGTCAGTGCCCCTATAGGCATGGCCTGGTGGCTTCTGAGTATGACTAAGAGTGGCCTCAGGCCCCTAATACTGCCATGTGTGATCACATATTACTTTAAAAAGAAAAATAAAAGTATTCACATTGGTGATAAATTATTTGATGGTGCTGTCTCTCAGTCGTGTTTTTCTATTGAATTATTTTTGTAATACCATAACTCTGCAATGGCACTTAACACCCATTAAAACTTTTTCCTAGTTTGTGAATTCTAAGAGCAGCAATCATGTCTAATCTTCACATCCTCTCCACCTGGTATATAAAGCTGCTCAAAATATGTCATTGTTCTTGGGCAGATACTATAGATGTTAAGGATTCACAAGAAAATTTGATGAATCTTGTAGTAACAATTATCTCCAAATCAGGGATAGTCAAAATGGTTGTTATCTCCTTTTGTCTATCCTAGTACTGTTGCAAACTATTTTCCTCTGACATGTGAGTTATGAAATTGGGATAAAAAAAAAACTTAATTGGGAAAGGTCCATAAGATGTTATAACTAGAAAAAGAATTCTTGACCTACCTTATAAAATTACTTTAATGTAGGAGTAAAATTACAAAAATGTTAATCTGAGAAAAGGGTGTACAGCTATTCATCTTTGTATTTTTTTAATTTTTAAATATTATCAGTAATCCAATAATTCGAGCTTGAATAGACACATCACATTGATTATTCATGACAGAAGAAGCCATCATGAGTGTATTAACCCAACCTGAGATATTTGGAAGCAGTGCTGTTAAATGGGTTAAAAGATCCTAACTGGGCCAAGGATGAAGCTCAACTATAAAGTATGGATTTAATTTCCAGCACTGGGAAACAAAAAGAAAGATCTGGTTGGAGTAAGACATACTGCTGAGGAGAGATGACTTTTGTTAACTTGAATGGAGTGTTGAATATGTATACAAGTTTTTTTCCAATTTTTAACCTAAGTGACTTTCACCCAAGTAATAGTAACATTTTGCCAATTTATTGTAAATATGTGAGAAAAGTGCACAGGTGTTGAGCTGACTACTAAATAACCATATTAAGACAGTGTATTATTAGAGGCAATCATCCTTACTTTTTAAAACTCATGGGAGAGGGGGGATGGATGGCAAACACGTATATATAATTAAAGCAGTTCCTACAACTTGTGCAAACTATATTTCTAGAAATGCCAGATCACTTATATGAGAGATCTACCTATCTCTGCAATTCTTATTTCAATTTCAACATTTTCTACTGTTTAATTATTTTTGCTCTAGAATTTTAATATTATATCCCCAAACTGAGGTCAAATAAATTAAATAAATAATTAAGAACAAGTGTTCTATAAATATATAATAAAAAATTAATGTACCCAAATAGTAAATTAAACTTATCAAAATAATAAGCAAGTGTTCATAAAAGTTGTGTATTGACTGTCAATGTCACTGTCATCCGTTATTCATCAATTTGCTCGAGCGGGCGCCAGTAACATCTCCATTATGAGAGTTCTTTGTTGCTGTTTTTGGCATTATCGAATACATCACGGGGAGCTTGCCAGGCTCTGCCGTGTGGGTGGGATATTCTCGGTAGCTTTCTGGGCTCTCCAAGAGGGATGGAGGAATTGAACCCGGATCAGCCACGTGCAAGGCAAATGCCCAACCCACTGTGCTGTATTGACTATACGACTTTAATTTGTGTGTTGACTATATAAGTATTCCGCTGTTAGAAACACTGTCTGCTAATTTGTTTGCTGGTTTCATGTTGTAAATCTTATAAACTCATGCATATATATTTTCTCAGTTAATAAGCAGCAGATAAGCCCATCATTTTATTTTCTGGGGAGGAAAAAATGTAGACATGAAAACAAGGTCACACTCCACTGATGGATTTTTACTCTGAAACATCTATAAATAAATTTTTATTTTAGAATCACTCATACAGTTCTAATTCAATTGGCTAACTAAAAGATTCACCCCAGTAGCAGAACAAAGGTTGTTCACTCTACCTTAGATCAGAAGTTGATATATTCATGTGTGTTTATCATTCTTCTCTATTCTAGTTGTGAGATCATACTAATTTAACCTTTTCTTCTCCTTCAAGTTTACTGAATGTGAAAAAGTCAAATCTCTGTAATTTTGAGACAGCTAATTCTCTCATAGGAAGTTTATAAAATGTTAAACTATGTATCATGGGTATGGAATATAGAAAGCAATACTGTCTACTTTTACAAAGTTACTTTATAAAATCACTCATTTGATTGTAAAGTCACAAATTTAGTGATACTACTCAGCAAAAGAACTACCTATAAGCTAAATATACTCAGAATTTCTATGACAGGGGCTGGAACCATAGCACAGTGGGTAGGGCGTTTGCCTTGCACGCAGTCGACCCGGGTTCGATTCCCAGCATCCCATATGGTCCCCTGAGCACCACCAGGAGTGATTCCTGAGTGCATGAGCCAGGAGTAACCCCTATGTATCACCAGGTGTGACCCAAAAAGCAGAAAAAAAAAAAAAAGAATTCCTATGACAGTACTAGAAAACGTAAGAACCAAAACATACCTGAGGCGGTATTACTCCTCCACACATGACAAGAATATCTGGCCGTCCGAGGGAGCTGAGCTCCTTGATGAGCTCGGGGACCAGCGTCTTATGACCAGCCGCTAATGTGCTTACACCCACCGCGTGTACATCTGCATCCACAGCTTGCTGGGCAACTTCACGGGGAGTCTAAACAATCAGATGGAAAAGACACAAATTAGCAGGTATTCCAAAGAGGGTTTTATAAGTATTAACTATTTATAGTATTAAATAACATATACCTTACAATTTTTCCTTATTAAAAATCTTTTAAGAGAATATAACCGCATACTTTACCAGCCTCAAATCTTAACTATAACTGACCCAATTAATACAATAAATTAAAGTGCTATGTTTCCTTCTTGTATTATAATTCATCAATAAAAGTTTCATCATAATGTGTTCAAGATAAAGAATTCAAAGGCGCCAAGATAAAGATTAAGTTAAATCCATGATCTCTTCATTATAATTCTTAAATGTACCCATTGTCTTCATAATCTACATCATCTTCATTATGTGACATCTATTTATTAATAGTACAAAGTAACAAGTTATAGAATCTATGAAGTGAAAGACTAAATGCAAAATGCAATGTGAAAATGGTGACTCTGAAGTTTTAAAATGCATGTTATGCTAACTAGATAAATAATGTTAACTAGAAAGAATAATGTTAACTAAATGGCATACTTGCATGTTGCAGGATGTATTAATCCCGTGGGGCTACTGAATTAACAGCAATATAAAGATCAAATTAACACTATTAGAACTCTAGAAAATTAAAAGATCACAGAAACCAGATCAATACATAAGTGAAAAAGACAGTGCTGAAGAGTATAAATTCTTCATTTAGTAACTTATTTTTAAAAAATTTAGAGGACAGGGGCTGGAGCGATAGCCCAGCGGGTAGGGCGTTTGCCTTGCATGCAGCCGACCCGGGTTCGATTCCCAGCATCCCATATGATCCTCTGAGCACTCCCGGGGTGATTCCTGAATGCAGAGTCAGGAGTAACCCCTGAGCATCGCCAGGTGTGACCCAAAAAGCAAAAAAAAAAAAAAAAAAAGAAATTTAGAGGACAACATATTTTTAAGCATTTATATTTTTAGTGACACAAAATCATATCCATTACTTTCCTAATTCACAAGAATTTATTAAACCTTTTCACACAAACATACTCCATTTCTTCAACATAAAAATAATTAAAATTGAGATATCTGGGAAGGATAAAGCTATTAGATACTAATGCACAATTATAAGTTCGAAGTATGACATGTAATGGACTTGTCAGGATCTTAAAGCTTATAATTTGGAAACAATGAAATAATGTTGGAAACAATGAAAAGATTCTACACTTTTGGTAGAGGAACTACATACAAGAGTTTTCTTAGAAATGTGTAAGACTTTGAAACAACAGAAAATATTAACATGTGAAATCAAACCAGTAAGAAAAGGAAAAGTGCAGTCTTGCTATTGATTTTTCAGAGGTAGAAAATAAGAATGGTTTGTCATCTGTACCATCTATATTTACAAAAGCTAATCAAAGTGCTAGAAATTTCTTAGCTTAATCAACTGTTTAAAACAAACTAAAGGAAAAGGGTAGCAGAATTATAAGATCATAATTGAAAAATAGTCAACTTATAGTAAGAATAAATCAGTCAAAATGTATATACTTATTTTATCTAAAAATATCTTTGCAATCCTTAACAAAATCTATCTTAAATTCATAAAACTCTCTAAACAAATGTACATATTTACCTGCCGATACAGTTTAAAGACATATTCCACAAATCTGTGCTAACTCTATTTTATAGTAGCAATTTCTTTTAGACTCTGTTAAGAAGTTATTTTTAAAATGTAAAAAGGAAAGTTCTTATGGTAAATTATAAAAAAACTGAACCTTCTCTGGAAGGTACACCGTATTATTGTCAAAAATAAATACTCTTTATTCTCTAGCTAAATTGCAGTATGTAATTAAACTAACTCCTGTCTCTTGAAATTCTTGCTTAGTTTTTTGTTTTGCTTTTGTGCACCACTTGGTGGCACTCAAGGGCGCTCAAATACTTCTGTATTTAGTGGTCTCACCCAATGGTGATCGGAATACAAAAATGTAGAAAGATAAAAGTTGAAGTGATTAATTTTGAGTACTTTACCATCTTTGCTTTAGACACAATTTAGTAAAGCTAATGGCAATCTTCAACAACTCACTTCTGTCATTCCTCAAGACACAATTCCTGGATACCTATCAATTAATGGCTCTTTGGCC
The DNA here is from genome assembly GCF_027595985.1 of Sorex araneus. NCBI lineage: Eukaryota > Metazoa > Chordata > Mammalia > Eulipotyphla > Soricidae > Sorex > Sorex araneus. The sequence goes on from NC_073305.1 coordinate 84,052,773, forward strand.
CACACTCAGTGTAAGCTCCATACAGTGAAACTCAGGATCTCACATATGCTATGTTGTGCTCCACCATTTGAGCAAACAGCCTGGCTCTCTAGGCAGGCTCTTTTGCTCCTGCTTACATATACTTAAAAAGCTCCTTCATTAACTTTTTCTTTTTCAAAATCCTAACTGACATTTTGTTTCTGCACTACCTCAGCTAAGACCATTTCACTTGTCTAACTCAGATATCTTATTTTTTTAGTGGGGGGGGGGAATGAGGGTAGGGAAGGTGAAAGGTGTGTATTGTTTGGGCCACACCCAGCAATGCTTAAGGCTTACTCCTAACTCTGTGCTCTGGGATCACTCCTGGCAGTGCTTGGAAGGACATACATAGTTATTGGATTGCACTAGACTCAGGCATATGAAAGGCAAGTATCTAAACCACTGTATTTTCTCTGCAGCCCCAGATTATAGGATAGTTTTACCACACTCCTCTCATCTAGGTGCAGCTTCCCTCAATTCACTTCAGAAAGTGATTCTATTACAAAGTGAGCTTTTTGAACCATAAGTTTGATCACTTCATTCTACTAAACTCTTGGGGGCTAAATTCCAAATACTTTGGAACGGTTTATATGATTATTCATTAATGTACACCTTTGTCTCAGCATTGTATTCTGATATTACCGAACCCTCTTGTAGTTGTATATACTTCTGCTCAAGCCAGTCCTTGTTATTAGCATGCACGTCCCTTTTTATTTTTCCACCTCTGTTTTTTGTCTATGTTTTATGGGCCACACCTGCCAGTGCTCAAAGCTTACTCCTGGCTCTGCAAACAGATCAGTCCTGGCAGGGATTGGGGACCATATGGGATGCCAAGGATCAAAACTCGGTCAACCACAAGCAAGGCAGAGACTCTACCAGCTGCAATATTACTCCATTCCATTTTCCACTTCTGAAAGGCACAGCTTAATACAGTGAGATGCATTTCTTATCCAAATTTCAATTACAGTAACTGAAGTGACTACTGGTAAGTAAATCTGTAAGGAGCCTGAGACCAAAATCCTCTTAATCAACTAAGATCTTAGTATCTGGGAGACTGTCAATAAAATATAATGAATAAAGTTTTAATGAGTTATTGTAATACACTTCTCAGCTGATGACTTTTTTGAAGTGAATAGTGAATATTTTATTACTCTCTAGAGAATTCCAAGCCTCATTTATTTCAAACAAATTATTTTCCTGTCTGGAAATATTACTTGTTTTCCTGCAATTAAATATCATTAGAGAATAAAACAGAGAAAATTTAATTAAGATTTATGTTCACTCTGATGTTTGATTTTCCTTTCAAAACGCTTTTCAGCAATCTGATGGGGAGAA